>NW_027526233.1:39483522-39593261 GCF_048455015.1 Haemaphysalis longicornis | reverse complement strand
CCATTTTGCAGTCCAAGAATATACAGTCAACCACTTTAAGCTTATGTATTGCAAGAGCCAAATCGCGCGTGAACTCAACAATCTGCGTTGAGCAAGAAAATCTTGACAACATCTGTGTTTGCTAGTATGCTGGCGATTATCCTTAACCAAATGAGTCATATCCCAAGAGTAGCTAAGCTCACCTTCAAACATCGGAACTAAATTAACAGCTAGGCTTCGTCAGTGACAAAGCTCTGTTGTTATCGCAAATTTAAAATATTTTTTTTTTCTAAATAGGCAGTCGTAAAATCCCATGAAGTAACATAGTGCAGGGCATGAACTTGATCCTACCAATGCACAAGCGAGTCTCTTCTACGTTTATCACCCACAACATAGTGCAACATTGCTTGTCGCAGTTTAATTGTAAGCAGAATAACTTGCGCTTTTGCTCGCACTTGCCTTTCTTTGGTGGGGAGTCCTTGACATGGTGGCGGTTTAGCTCCTGCGTGGTGGCCTCTTGCTGGACGCCCTTGAAGGCCAGTTATTCTGGTGAACCATCTCCATCTATCTCGGATCGGACATCTCTGCCGGGTCGATGTCTCCAATGCTGTCCATTTCTTGAGGGGGCGAATAGCCTCGAGCTGATGCGTCGACGAAGCCGGCGGCAGAGGCGTGGTAGCGGCGATGACTGGCGAGGCTTAGCTTACCCGTCGGTGTGGCACAGTCTTCTTGTGGCAATAAATGACATTTTGATGGCCTAAAAGGATCCCTGCTAATGTCCAGTGAGTCCTTGCACCTTGCCCGTTCACCGAGCACACTCATTACTGTTTGACAAACGATGTTCGTTCATTTAAAACGTAGAAACACGCAGCGGATGAAAAACGCCTCCCCGTCATTCGGCTCCCTAACGGCTTTTTCTCCCCCCAGGAAAAAACCGGTCGGTCTCCTTCCAAACACGTCTGTGCATGAATTCTCGGCGCCCAGGCGCGTGCCGTTGTTCGGCTGTATGCCGTTTGTCGAAAAAATGACGTATAAAGATACGTTACGTAGGCCGGTCTCCTCTTGAACACCGGTTGCCAAATATTCTGTGGCCATTCGCTTGCCGCAATTCGGCCGAGGACAGCTAACCGAATGAAAAACGTATATTTTGGGGCCGTATGTCGGCCGGTATCCTTCATAACACTGGTTGCCAGAAGAAAACGAATATTCTACCGCCGGACGCGCGTTTCACCGTTGAAACAACGAATGCGCGGCAGCCGCGCTCCGGCCGGTCTCTTTTCGAACACCAACTGCCGCAAGAATACGCATATTCTGTGGCCGGTCGCTTGCCGTGCTTCGGCCGATTACCACTTCCCGAAGAAAAAATGTATGCCCTAAGGCCGTACTTCGGCCGTTCTCTTTCTCAACATCGGCAGCCGTAAGAGAACTGAATATTTGGTAGCCGGTTAGCTGCCGTTGTGCGTCCGTACACGGGTGGACGGAAAAATACCAAAGCGCTGGTTGCCGAATGTTGGCCGTTCAACGCATGATGAGTGGCTGCCAGAACCTGGATGCTGGCCGGACATGCCAGAAAGCGGCCATAGACGGGCCGGTCTTGGGGCACACTTTCTGTGCCGCCTGGGTTCTTTCTCAATTTGTCCGTAGTTTCATTCCGCTCTCGAAAGGGATCGAGATGCGAAGGCAATCGGTTTTTCTTCACCATCTACTCTGTGCAATAGCACCGCTCCCAGTCCATATTCTGACGCATCACAACTAAGCTGTATTTCTTTTTTCACATCGTACAGCTGCACAACACTCTTATCAGTCAGAAACATCTCGCATTTTTCGAATGCGTCGTCGCAGCGACGTGACCAGTGCCATGCCGTCTCTTTGCGAAGCAACTGATGCAAGGGTTCTAGCACAGTGGCTAGATTTGGCAAAAATTTCGCGTAGAAGTTAACCAAGCACAAAAAAGCTTTCAGTTGAGTCTTATTTGCAGGCTTTGGCGCGTTCTTGATAGCCAACACTTTTTCTGGGGTGAGGTGTAAGCCATTTTTTTTCAATTTGTGCCCCAAGTACGTTACTTTGTGTTCGAACAGCCTGCATGTTCGGTGTTCACCTTTATACCGTGCTTACTGAGGCCCATGAGCACTTGCTCCACTGTTTCTTTGCACTCTTTGTGCGTTTTTCTTACAATTATCACGTCGTCTAGATAGCAGGCTGTGCCTGGCATTCCGTGCAAGATCTGATCCATCACGGCCTGGAAAACAGCCGGGGCACTCGCTACGCCATAAGGCAATCGCCGGAACTTGGAAAGGCCCATATGCGTGTTGACAGTGAGCAATTCCTGTGCTCGCTCGTCCAGTTCGAGCTACAAATACGCCTGGGAAAGGTAAATGACCGAGAACACGGTTCCGCCTTGCAGTGCTGAGAAATATCCTCAGGCACAGGCAGAGGATAATGGTCCCATTCTATAACCCCATTGACTGTGCAACGGTAGTCGCCACAAATCTTCAGACCTACGCCGTCCATTTTAGGTATGATCACAAGTGGTGTGCCCAAGAACTATGCCTGACCCTATAGATTATTCTCGCTTTTTCTAGCTTCGCTAGTTCCTGTTTAACCCGTTCGCGAAGAGCGTACGGCACTGGTCGCGCCTTACAGAAGACGGGACACGCTCCTTGCTTGAGTACAATGCTAGCTTTGAATCCTTTTATCGAGCCAAACCCCGGTGCAAACACATCCAGATATTTCTTGGTCAGGGGCCCTTCAGCGTCAACTGCTTTCACTCGCACCACTTCCTGCCATTTTATCTTTATCTTCTCAAGCCAGTTACGCCCGAACAAAGAAGGATTCTTGCTCCCTCAGTTTCTTTAGTGATAACCAGGGGCAGTCGCACGCTTTGGTCATAGTATTGCACTGTTACATCCACGATACCTTTTATCGTTACCGGCGTACCATTGTAGGTTACGAGTTTCAGATTAGCTTTCCGGAAACTGGCTTTTGGAAAATGCGTCGTGAATTCGGCTTCCGACAATCACAGACATAGCTGCGCCAGTGTCAAGTTCCATCGCTACTTCTTTTCCGTCTTACTCCACGTTGACTACAGTGGCAGGCGTTCCCGAGCTGCGGTCCGTGTGACAAATCGTTAGCAATTCGTTATCAGAGCCTTTGTTTAGCAGCTGGTTCACGTCTTTCGTTTTACACATTTTTGCAACATGTCCTTTCTTGTCACACTTAAAACAAGTACTGTTCAAAAATGAACAACTTACAGGGGAATGGGGCCCTCCCCACCGGTGACATGGTTTCGACCCGGGGTGAAAAGTCTTAGGCTCTCCTTTTTCCCGCGTGCCGGGCTTGGGGGGCGTGGCTCGGTTGAACGGTGCTTTTCTCGCCGCTGGCCGCGATGTCGTGGCTTGTCGTTGCCAGTGCACGTCGGTGTCGCCAGGTGCACGTCCAGCGTTGTTACCAGTGAACACTTCCTTCGTGTCTTGCGTTACGGTTTCCATGGCTGTAGCAATGCTGCAGGCCCGGTCCCAGGTAAGTTCGGCATTCGTCATGGCCAGAAGTCGGCACTGTATGGCTTCCGCTTGTATTCCGGCAATGAGACGGTCTCGAAGAGCGTCCTCCAGGAACGCGCCGAACTCGCATGTGGCCGCCAATTTCTTTAGCTCGACCACGAACTAGGTCACGCTCTCGTGTGCCTCTTGCTTACGTTGGTTGAAGCGGTATCTTTCCGTGACCACTGAACGTTTTGGAGCGTAGTACTTTTTAAGCACGCTGGTAGCTTCTTCGAAAGTTACCTTGCTCGGCGTTTTTGGCAGGAGCAGACTGCGGAGAGTGACGTAAGCCTTTTCCCCGATGGTTGTCAGGAATAGCTGCAGCTTCTTCTCCTCGGCGATGTCGTTGGCGGTGACGAACAGCTCGAAACGCTCGAGATAAACATCGATGTTTCCGCTGTCCGTCTGGAACTTCGGAAGCTTGCCGATGTTAGAAGCCATTATCGCTGCCGGGGCTGTGGCCATCTTCACTGCGTCGTGACGAATCCCATCCTCGTCGCCAGTTTGTTGTAGCATCAGCCGAGCCCGTTTCTTTCAGGAACAGCCTTTATTCCGAGGCGCACACTGGGTGCCTCAACGCAACAACCTCCAGCCGCGTACAATGCATGCGCTTATCTACACCTGAGGAATCAGTGACGCATGCGGATCAGCACCAGTACGTCGGCGCTTCCATCCAGCATAAATAATAATAACGCGGCGCGAGCGCAACATGACAGCTTGCACCAATACATTCCCAATACTACAGCGCTAACGAACAAAAAGGAGGGAAGATTAGAGAGGTGGTGACAAACAAGACATTCAGTACTTAAATTATATTCCTGCCCTCAGCTGAACTTGATCTGAGTATTCCCCTCACTTTCGCCATACAATGCACGTTGCACCTATCAGCAAAACGTTCAACACGGAGCCCCACACGGCAATGTAGGTGAAGCATTGGGATATGCTCATAATCCAATGTTTGGATATAACTACCTTATAAACCGAAGTATGGGGCCATTGCGACTGTAGATTCACCCTTCAACTTTAGGAGGAAAAAACAGGTCAAAGACGGCTTATATGACCAGGGTAGAAAAGACGTGTGTGCAAATGTTTCTGGCAAAAGTCTCCACCTATATTATTATTTTCACGGTAGAAACATGAATGCGGTCATGGCAGCCTGTTGGCGTGCAAGAGCGATCACTAATAAATATGTTCGAGGGGTGGCATGCCATCCAGCCAAAACCAACAAACCTTTAGAATGTCTCCTTGTGCACCAACGCCGGCAGGTATTGCCAAGCAGTTGCTGCCGTCGAATGGCGTCAGGCCATCAGCAGGCCCCCCCCAGCTTGAACGGGACAGGCACCCCCAACTCGGCACACAGCAGCACATCGAAGCCGAAGGGGGCAAGTGGTTGCTGGTATGACAAGGGAGAGCTGACGAGCACATCACCGCATTTCGCAGTGCAGACTCCTGCA
Organism: Haemaphysalis longicornis; assembly: GCF_048455015.1. NCBI lineage: Eukaryota > Metazoa > Arthropoda > Arachnida > Ixodida > Ixodidae > Haemaphysalis > Haemaphysalis longicornis. Next base: position 39,588,289 of record NW_027526233.1, on the reverse strand, counting down.
CGATTTACTGCTGCCAGTACCTTCACTAAAGCTGTCTCTCCGTCCAAGGCTCGCAGGCCGTCTGCAAGTGGTGTAATTGCCTTGCGTTTCTGGTCCACACTTCGCTCCGATGCCTTACTTAGGTCCAAACGCGACAACAAAGGCATATCCTGGCCACCTTCACCGACTCTCCGCCAGTCCAAATCTTGCGCACTGCTCCCTTTGATGGCTTCGCCCCTCGGCCTTCTCCAGCTCTGTGGCAGATCTGTACCCGAAAGATGCTCTGGGGCCTCGCAGTACCCCTTGTTTTGAAGGAGGACGACCACGTTCAAAACGGCTGGCAGGTGGCTACAAAATCCTTCGCCAGCAGGGCATTCACAGGAACCATCAACCACCTGGCCGACTTCATTCACGGTGGCAATCACAACGTATAAAGGCTTTGTTTTTTTCTGAATCCGGTAGCACCGCACCTTCAGCAGGAACTTGCCATTTCTGCAAAAAATTATTGGCAACAAATGAAGAAAATTATACACACTGCTGGGGGTGGCGACAGTGGCAGGTAACGGGCCGTCGCTATGGCTTGCTTTTTGCTGGTCAGAAAGAGCCCACAAGTGAGCGGCAGCGACGAGAAAAGGCATTGGCAGCACTGTACCAATTTTTATCGCTTGTTGCTGTCACCCACACTATGTTTGTTGTTCCTTTTGAGTTGCACTTTTTTGTGACGCTGGTCCTTACAGCGTATAGTTGTGTTAGGCTCTTATGATAGCATAGAAGAGTCACCCAACAAGATTTGTGTTACCTGGTGCAAGGTCTCGTTCCATCCCTCATTGCATGACAGCAGGGAGTGCCCTGCATTTAACTGCTGGACAAAGTCTAGTACCATAAGCCGCATTATGTACCTATGAATTTTTCTAGAAAACAAATATTCAAAGTTAATAGATACACAGGCAATTCTGCGGCAAGTGGAGTGAACTACGTCCTGTAACAGTGCGCAGCCGCACGTAAAAGCACGGGCTTCCGTCACTGGAGTATCGCCCCTCCCAGTCGCGGCACGCAACGGATTGATTGCGCCATAAGCCGGGGTGGTCAACCCCAAATCACGATTCTCCAGTGGCGCAACTGCATTTGCCAAACAGTGCTCATTTGAAAGAATAAGCGCGAAAAGCAAGACACGTTGAAAGGAACACACAGGACAGCGCGCTACTAGCAACTGGCTCTAGTATATTCTAGTTGCAAGTTGCCAGTAGCGCGCTAATAGAGCTCCAGCAGTTGCTAGAAGCGCGCCGTCCTCTGTGTTCCTTCCTACGTGTCGACTTCTTCGCACTTATACCCGGAAAGTATCACCAACTCGCCCAACTTTAAACTGTGTTTAAGCTCATTTGTGATCTGCTTAACAGCGGCGGGTGCCGGATTGCTACGCCAAAGCGAACAGATCAACCGCCTGTGTCTTCGCTTACTTCGTTCTGACCGGTAAATATCAACATGTATAACACACTGTAAAATCAAGCTAAGGCTGCGATGCGTAATAAAACGGCGACGGAGCGGAACCGAAATGTTCTCAGAATGCACGTACGCGCAACTGAATAAGACCGATAGTTCGACGGCGCCTACACAACACATTGTTTGTCTTAACGCCTGTAATCAGGCCCAAAACGCTACTCACATTTCGTTTTCGTAGTTGGCACATACTGCCGACGCCACGACGTATCTTTCTGTGACCAACTTGTAGCTGCACCAGGGCTCTTCTGTGTGCCCGAGACCGACACCTTGCTAGTGAGGTCGGTAGGTGACAGGCGCGGCAGGCGTGTCAAATCGCCCGTCCATCCCGTCGTGGGAAAGCTCATGACGAGGCACAAGCTTTCCAATTAATATAAAATCACGTTATAATGCCTGGATTAATATGCTTGACGTTCGCTGACAGAAAGCTACCGCTACGACTGTTAAAAGGCTGACCGTAACACGGCGACTTCTATCCCAGAAACCCTTTAAAACCGTAAGTGACGAAAAGCCCGCTGGCAGAGGGAGCATTTATGAAAGGGGTCTATTGAAACACATGGAGGGCGGTGAGGGTCGTCTGCTTTTGTACTACCCAGAGGAGTCGGCCGCTAGGGGCGCTGCATCTCGCCAAAACTCCAGCTCAGGAGGCCTATACAGAACGACACCAAAGTGTATTATTCTACCCGATGGGAGCAGTCTGTTTTCCGTTTTTACCATGGAGGTTAAATTTAAACCTCCTTGGTTTTTACCAACGGTGAAATTGCTTGCGCTCACTAACTAGCCCGAGTCACTATCAATAATTAACAGTGACTATGCCTAGACAGTGTGCGACATCGGTTTGGCGGCTTGGGCCATGATGCAAGCTTTTTATGACGGTAGCCATATTTGTTTCGGATCTTACTAGTATTTCTTATGTATGCAGTAAAGCTTGCATATTTATATGCAGTTTACTCTCAATACCTTACAAATCCGTGTATAAAATGCTTTGTAAACTGCAAGTTCCAATTTACTTCTCAAAATTTACTTGCCAATGAATAAAAAGCTGCTCAAAGCTTTGGAAATATTTTCCATTGTTTTGTTCAAATAAATACAATTTTATTAGAAGGCATATAGGCAATTACCAAATATTACCATTGGATAAGACTAACGTCATTTTCTACTCCTCGATAGGAATTAGTTCGATTAATATGTGGTGCCACATTTTAAGTTCTAGGATATAAATGGCGTGAAAGTGCGCCTAGACATGCGCTAAACTAATGTTCATCGTGCACGTTAGCAATTATGGATGGGCGCTCCTGCGATAAACGCAACCAAGCGTCGCCCGGCATCGCAATGTTATGCACAGTACAAGCCATGCGTCTTAGCTGGTTGAGGGAATGGTGGTACAACACGAGCGATAAAGCACCAACGGCTCGCGTAGGGCAGCGGCAGGTCTACATTGGCTTAACCGTCACCGACGGTCAACAGCACTTCTTTAGGCGCCAACAATCTCTGTAACCGCGGCGTTCAAGAAATGACAAACGAGACGATTAGGTCGTATTAGAGCGGTATAGTGCATGCGCAGATGCAGGCTATACACGTCATTTCCGAGAGCCAACTTCTTCACAGCAGTCGGCATATGTGGCGTCTGTTACGTCTACAAAAAAGTGCATTCTTTTATCGAACACCACGTCATTGACAGTAAAAGATGACTAATTGTGGTACATGAGCCGATGACGAAAGTAGACATGTCGATGGGCCAATAGTCGTTGCTGGGATTTGTCCTAAACATTGTGTCATGCATAGGCGAAGACTACACGGGGGTGAGGGGGGGGGGGTCTCGGGTGCCGATTTTGTACGGTGTGTACCGGGGAGGCTCTTCTTCCTGGCGATTCTGATCCCTGCCCTTCCCCACTCACGATAGTGTCATTACAAGTGCCATGGTCAGTTGAGGTTTCTTTATATTTGCCTTTCACTTTCATTTCAACATTTCCACTTCAACATTTCCACTTAATTTGCACTTAAGCATTTGAGCGGCTAAATGCTTACCACACCATTGAATTGGCGCAGACGTGGACTGCTTACTTTCGTACTTTCTCTTTAATATTTGAAACCTTACAATAAGTAGGCAAGGTTCCTAGAAGCGCCCTAGACGCATGCATGCATGCATGCATGCATGCATGTATGTATGTATGTATGTATGTATGTATGTATGTATGTATGTATGTATGTATGTATGTATGTATGTATGTATGTATGTATGTATGTATGTATGTATGTATGTATGTATCCTGATGATGATACGCCCATTCTGTCATCATCGTCATTATGGGCTGCCCTCAACGAAAAAAGGAAAACTATCCCTCTATGGGGTCTTGCTTCTTGATATTCTTCCGTGGGCGCAGTTCCCACCAGCCGTTATGTTCGAGGTTTACATGCGAGAATACAATACAGGTAAAACACAGCGATCGGTGTTTACCGTACTACTTTCTTTTTTGCGCTACATGCTATGTAGAATTCAAGATGTTCAAATGGCAAATTATCGGCTTCGCATCTCTATGAACATATAAAGCCGTCCACTCAACGCGAAAGCTGTCAGAAGTGCAAGCAGAGAAGTGATAAGCCATATTGGGCTGTAGCTTCGTTACCCGTTCACTGCTTCCACCCATCACGCTCTTCGCCACCCTGCCTCACTCCTGCCTTGATGAATTCCACAAAGGTTTCTCTAATGCAATTCAAAATTTCAACCTTCGCAGTGCTCGCGCAGCTCGTTCCTGGAACAGCGCGAGTGGGAGCTCGGTTCTTTTTTGGTTGCTTTCATGACCCACGTGCCGGCGCCCTATTGCACGGTTTGGAACGCGTCGTTTTTGGTGGACACTTCTTTCGCTTACTATCGTAAAAACAACCCAGCGGGCGTTCCCAAATAAATAGACGCCTGCGACGGAGTTTATACACAGAGATTTTGCCTCAGGTGTACCTGCAGTTTTATTTGCGCTGAGCAACGAGGCGTTATATGGAAAGCGCCAGCGGTTCGGGTTTCGAACGGTTGTGTCTAAGTGCGCGGCTTGTTTTTCGAAGCCGTGTCACGGGCTCTAATTGGATCCGTTATCTTGCTGCACCCTCTTATTCACGTAGTCGCTTGTCGTCGTAGCTCGTTACAGAGAACGAGCTACGACGACAAGACCGGCCCCAGAAGTGCTCAGCACTTGAAAACTGTAGTGGTTGCTTCCGCCGGGGAAAAAAACTGGTGGTGTCCGTGTGGTGCCGAGTTTGCGACTGTGGCGGTCCAAGGTTCAAACATTACTTTAGGGCCTTTTTTCGAAAAAACAGGCTTACGGGTGTAGACGTCACACTGTTTATGTTGCTGCATAGGCGTGAACTACGTGGAGCAGCGGGACGTGTGCCCCCACCGAACTTGATCGGAGAGAGCGACGCCCCACCGGGAAAGTTCATGTGCGCCAGTGGCGTCGCCAAGGGTTTGCTGGCCCGGTTTAAGCCCCCTACCCCCGTTATCTTTACCGCAGGCACTGTGCTCCCTGCTGTGAGCTTCACGTCGCGTGTGCATGAAGAGGCATATCCTTCGAACTGTTCGCTATTACAAACATTCGAATCTCAATGCCAGTGCGACTTATGGACGCCTGCAAAAAAAGAAGCGCCTCGACATGATGATTGCAGGAGGCTGCAGCCTCCAAGGCGATGGTAAGCTGAGTGCGTGAAGCTCAACTCGTGCGTGGTCCTTTTTTGTTGTTCCATATTATCACTCCCAAATACCTGTCTTTTCTTACACTCAAATGCGAAGCGACACGTCGCCGATGTCGCCATTGGAGACTAATTTTTCGGTAGGGCTGTTATTCGCAAAAGAGCAGCCTTTCCCCACAGCGAATCCCTTCAACTCTCCCAAGCTCTAAAAGCGTGCCATGCCTAACTCATCCCTGTCCGACTCGCTTCGGCTGGTTGAGCGGGCTTTATCGGCTGGCAAGGCAAATGGGGCCCACCATTCGAAATTTGCCAATAATAAAGTTGTTCATCTTCTCGGCCTAAGACCGGAAAGCACGCGCGACTTCAACGCAGCAAAGAGGATTAATCGTTCCGGAGTGGCGGGGCAACCAAGGAATAGTTTGCGGCAGCCGCCGCATATCCGGGACTTCCATAATCGTGCGCCCTGGCAAAGGTTGGACACTTGCGAAGGCAGCTACGCAAGCAGGAATTGCCAAGTTAGTTGGTATACTTGTAATCAAGGACTGGACGTTAAAAGATACTGGAATGTCGCCAACTTGTTGGCCGTTGTCAAGTACCTTTTAAATTCAGAGCACTTTAGGAGCTCGCCTAGTCGTCGCAGCTTGTTGGCTTGAGCCAAGTAGAGCAACAGGAAGGCCCCTGCATAGGCTGTCGCCCGCGGCGTACCCCAGAGGCTACTAAAGTCAAGCGGTTTTTATAGTCATAACCATTCAAAACTAGTGAAGCGCTGGCGCTTGTCCAGCGCTTGTTTGTGTACCTCGGGTTTGGTGAAATTATCACTACCACGGCGGCTCAGTGGCTGAGGCGTTGTGCTGATCAGCATGAGGTCGCGGGTTCGATTCCCATTCGCGGCGGCCCCTTTGAGATGCAAAGCATCTCTTATTCGAGGTCCATCGTCCGGGGTCCGGCGTCCACACCTCTCCTCCTCTCCACAACAGCTGTGATAACGCCGCTCTCTCTTCCCTCCTCCTCCCCACACCACCTGTGCGATAGCGCGCGCGCGGCTCCTCCTTTCCCCTTTCCATACCACCTGTGCGAGCAGCTCATCCTCTCCTCTCCTCCTATCCACTTCATATATCCCGGCACGCGCCGCTGCTCCCTTCAGTTGCTGCTTTCTGTCAAGACAACGCTGCGCCGTCCGATGAGCTGACAATGGAAGCCAACGATTCTGGCAGTGAAGTGGCTGTCACGCCTTCAACCAGCAACAACCTGTCACTTCCAGAACCGTGAGCACGTCTGAAGACAAGGCTGCGCAGAGGAAAGCTCGTGACGCAGAACGTAAACGCCAGCGTCGCGCAGCGGATCCCGCGCTTGGAGAACGCGAAGCCGCTTCGAAACAACAGCGTCGAGCAGCGGATCCGGATGCCATTCGTCAACACGACAACGCTTCGAAACGTCGCCGTCAAGACGCGGAGAACGTGAAGCCGCGTCGAAACGGCACGTCGAGCGGTGCAAATTCCGTGCAAAGCCGCGCAAACTCGTGCAAACACGAGATGCTTTGCATCTCCTCAGGGTTCCCAAGTGGGAAGATGGTGTAATTTTTTGATGGAAGTTTAAAAAAATGCCCGTGCGTAGGAGATGTCGGCGCATGTTAAATATACCCAAGTGGTCAAAATTTACCCGCCCCCCACGACTACGGCGTGTGTCATCGCCTGCGTTACGTCGGCGCGTTAAATCTTCGCATCAATCAAAAAGTGTTATCACTAATCTTGTGGACTGCTTTTGTCGCAAGTCTGTATAAGCGCGTTGATAAATCTGACATGGTTGTAATAAAAAAAATCAACCCATCTTCCCGCGAGGAAACCATGAGTAGGATGCGAAGCATGATGGGTTTCCTCTAATTCGCAGCGTTGAATTTTTCTACGTTAGGGCTAACGTTGCCGTGAGCGTTTGGAGGGATGCTGTTGCTTGTACTTGCGTCACCCCACACGCTGTCGGGACTGTTGGTTCCGGTCGAACTCATCATACAACAGCGTAACAGAACCGGCGCACACGATGTCTCGCAACAGACTGAACGGGGCGCTGCTCGCGCACCTGCTTTTATGCGCTGGCGCAGGGGAGGAGAAGAGGCGCGCTGCCAGCGAATGCGCACGCACATGCTTTTTGACGTACTGTGAATGAGGGAAGGACATAAGGCGCGTTCGTAGCAAATGCTCCCGTCTCGGTTTGTAGCACAGTGGGGAGACCAACGCATACCTCCCGTGGCGGCCAGAGTCGTGGGATCAAAACCAGGGCGCCTTTTAACTCTTTCTTTTTATTTATAGTGAACTGGAGGAGAGATGCGCATGCGCAATGGTATGGGGACGGGGCACGGACGAGTGGCACACCTCGCGCATGAGATGCTTCGCCTCTAAAAAATCAGTGTGAAGTCCACGCGTATGCTGTATGCTCTACCTTCAGTCCTTGGTATTAGTTGCAGGGAAATGATATTAGCGAGTTTTAAGAGGCCATTTTTCATAGTCCGATACGCTCTGATAGAAAAAGAGACCGTCATGTGGCATTAGTGACACACTTGTCGGCGAATATAAATGGCACCGTTTGCGCTGAGCGGACCGTAGAAAACGGTTTCGCTCTACTAAGATGGATTACCAAGGTAATGCCTGATTGCAGGGTTCAAAGCGCCGACGCAACGCAGGTGATGAGGGCTCCGCAGGAGAGTGCTCAAGATTACTTCTGACCAACTGGGGAGCTTTAACGTGCTCCGAAATCTCGCACACACGGGCGCTTTTACTTTTACTTTTTTTGCTTTTGCTTTTACTTTTTTTTACCCTCCACCAGAAAAGCGGCCCCGGCTGCCGGAAAGCGAACCTCTGACCTCATGCTGAGCAGCGCAATGCCTTACCCACTGAGCCCCAGGGGCGGGTAGATTACCAAAGTAGGATGGCAAGTTGGGTTAGATGGTTCTGATTCAGAGCCATGATGAAAAACCGCGCTAGAAACACCGGAGCAAAAAAAGAGGGCTCCATGAATAGCGTTTAATTCTCTCTTCTTTGTCCCGTCTTATTTTGTCCCTGGGTTTCTTGTGCTATTTTCCATCATGAATTGCAAAGAATTACAGACACGCCCAATACTGCCCTCTACATGACTTCCGCTAACGGTACTTTGTCGCCCAGTGCGTGGAAATACGCTCTCGATTCTTTTGTCTTGGCAGATTTGTGGTATCGCTGTGAAACAATGAGGTCACCTTCCGCTGCTGCGGAATTCCTGAGGAGTGAGCTCGCTGATTGTTTTTTTTTTGTTTTCTTTATCGAGTTTTCCCCTGACGTTCAACGCAGATGGCCAAACACGGCAGGTGGCCACGTTGTGGCAGCGGAATCTCTCTGGTTAGGTTTAGTGACTCGTTGGGATGCCAGTAGGGCATTAATGGTGCTAGATATTACCCAAACAAAGTTAACGCACTAATGGCCGACGTAGGGTGAAATTAAAATAATTTAAGGGCATAAGCTCAAAAGAAACAAAGCAGAGAAATGCGCACAGTCAAGCGCCTATACTTGAGTGCCATGGAGTTAGGTTTTGGTTTTCGTGCATTTTTGTTGAAAACATTCCTTTAACAGACATCCTATCAAATCAGCTCAATGGTTAATGTATAGATTGGATTTTGGGCGGATGCCTATTTTTCTTTGAGCTCCCTTAGCCCATTTCGATATATGAGTGTGAAGGAGAGGTTAAGAACGGCTATTGTATTTGTTGTATTCCGGCCTATCACCGTCACACGCCTTGTAATGACCTCCGTGTTTACGTAATCTGGGTAACGCGGCTTTTAGCTCGGTTTTTATTGATAGAATGATTTGTCGATTGAACACAACTCAGTTCTTTTTCCTTCTAATATTTTCGCGATATTTTTTTGAACCTTTTGTTACTTTTGGACTTGGAATGCGCCTCAAAATCTACAGTGGGGCGAGAGCTGTTTTTCTAATTTGGGGGTTAGCATATTGTTGTCAATGCGTAATATTTTATGACCTACTTTAAAGATGTCACAGGAATATTTTCAATTAAAACAACCCTAACTCGTACAACTGCGTATTGATTCTTTGCAGCATATGCTAAATGTTTCAAAATCGAACACGGGGAACTATTATCGATGGCTGCGCGATTTTGAATCAAGTGACTACACAAAAGTACGGGGCAACAGGCAAAGATATTGACGTTGGGTATAAAGTATCACATTTTGAATGTTTAGCATATTTCTGTCCTGTCACTATTACTAGTCACTGCTAATTTTTTATACAAGAGGTTATGTTTGAAACTCTTTATATATGTGCGCAAAGCAAAATAATTCTTTAGCACTATTACTCAATCGATCAGGTAGTCGCATCGCTTGTCATCATGCGAAAAGCCCTCTACCAAAATACCTCTGAAATGACATGCGTGATGAAATTCGCGGTTTCCTTCTTTACAAGTATTAGTAGCGTGCAAAGAAGATGTTTCCGGAGTGAAAATGGATAGCAGAAACTGCGGCAGATAAAGCAGAGTGGGAACGCGAGCAGTAAAGTGACAACAACCTAACAAAGAGCAAAATTTCTCCGATGCGGAGTATCGAGACTCTATCAATAGCACCTGTTGGGTGACAAATAGTCGGGGTTGGGTGAATGAATCATAGCTGCGGGGGTGGGTGAAAAAATCGTATTTGGTTCCAAACAATGCTGGCATCCATTACAAAAGATAACATCATTTTTGGGGACATACAGCGCGGACATGTCTTTTTTGCCTGCGGAAGTATCATAACGTGTCAGAGACGTATCATAGGAAGTACCATAGCAGACCTAATTGCCAATTTTCGGTTTAATCGCTCCCAATATGTTTGCTTTAACTCTGGCAATTCACCTCTAATTCAAGTCACATCAGAGATACCACAAGGGTCTGTTCTTGGTCCTTTGTTTTTTTTTTATTTTTAATAATGACTTGCCACAATCCTTTACCTGTAAATTACGCCTCTATGCAGAAGACTGTATTTCGTACAACACCATTACTCCGTTCAAGATCACCGTCTTCTTAATGACTCATTTAGTGTATTTTGCTCTTGGTGTGATACACGGCAAATAAATATCAATTTCCGTAAAACTGTCTCAATCTCCTTCACCACCAGAACGCAGACTTCCGTTTTCAAGTACTCTTTCAATAACCTAATGCTCCAAAGGGTTTCAGATTATAAATACCTTGGCGTCATTTTCACTACTAACCTCTCCTGGTCTAAACATACCAATTCAGTCTGCACCAAATCTCTTAAAAAATTTGGTTACCTAAGGCGTACTCTCAGAACATCATTGCAGTAAACTAAATTACCAATGTACAAAACACTAATTCGTCCAGTACTTGATTAAGCCTCTATCGTCTGGTGTCCGTACAATAAAGGAAAAATGAAACAATTGAAGCCGTGCAAAAAAAGCAATCCGTTTCATTTGTCGGCGCTATGACCGCAATTTTCGTCTACATCCGCTCTTACAATTTTAAATCTTTTTTCACTACCTACGCGACACGATATCGACTCTCTCAAATTCTTGCATCGTATCATTCACTCAGTTAACCGCCTTTCCAATAACAGCTATCTTGCGTATGAAATGCCAACCGTAACTCAAAATAATCATGGCCTAAACCTCGCCCCATTTCATGCAAACCTACATGTATTCAAATTTAGTTGTTTTCCAAGAACGACAGGAAAGTGGAATTTACTGCCGCGTGAGATTGGCAGCGCATCGATAAATCAATTTCTCCCTCTTCTTGAAAGTCGGGTCTAATCAATATTTCCTTGCTTTCTTGTGTTGGTATGTGCGCCCCGTGCTGCAGTGCCCACTCATTGAATGCATATCAAATTTATGTGCACATTTGCATCGGGATTTTGTTCTGAATGGAATTGCCATGTTTGTAGGTGTGTATATCTTATTTTTTGTTCCCTGAAGTGGTGCTGTTGATGATGATGATGGTTAGTGTTTAAGGGCGCACTAACGAGGGCAAAGATCGCCAAAGAAGTGGTTATTTATTAAAGAGAAGAGATTGCCACACAAGGGTAGATATAACAACGTGTAAGCCGAACATAGTAAAATCAATTCAAGGTAATGGTGATGGCTCTTGTATACAGCCAGATTTGATTATGCGTGCTAGGAAATAAGGTTTAAAAACTTGACGTCTGACAGATACTCAAACACACGTTTCACGGGAACCATTGCATCGTCACCTAGAAACATTGATGGATGTAGGGAAATATGTTGTCTGTAGAGTTCTCTGAAGAGTTTCTGACGTGTTGTGTGAAGTGCCTTGCATGTGATGAGTATGTGCAGTACGGATAGGGCCTCTCCGCACCTGCTGCGCTGGGGTCTAGAAGATCCCGTCAGCAGATTTGAGTGCGTTGCATGGGTGTGCCCGAACCGCAGCCTACCCAAGGCGACTTCCATGTGTCTGTTATGTGAATCAGATGTGTACCGTCCCAAGTGTGGCTTTATTACATGTAGTTTGTTGTCTGTCTGTTCATTCCAGTGTGTTTGCCATGTTTTGCGCAAGTGTTGTCTAATTTGGGGCTTGAGGTCTGTGTAAGGTAGTGTTGTTATGTCTACTGTGTTTCGGAGTGCAGCAGTGGCGGCGATTTCATCCGCCAGTTCATTTCCGCCGATGCCAGAGTGGCCTGGCACCTAACACACAGTCACCTCAAGGTTTGAAGAATATGCCCGCACAATTAATTTCAAGACAAGGTTAACTACATGGTTTTTCGAGTAATCTCCGGATGACAATGTACGCACGACACTCAGCGCATCTGTATAGATGATGGATTTAGGAATATGATGTTCAGTTATGTAACTTACAACAAGAAAAATGCCATATGCTTCTGCCGTAAAAATAGTTGTCTTTACATTCATTGTTCTATATGCTTAAAAATTCGGCCCATGCGCCGCACAAGACACTGCAGTGAACGTTTTCGATGCATCTCTGGAAAACTCTGCAGCCTTGTATTTATACTGCACATACATGAAATGCTGCAAAATCCGAATTTTTGGTGTCCTGTTCTTATTGTACGTTAAGAAAGACAAGTCACATGCAACAGGAGGAGTGTCTGTCTTTCTAGCCGGTAGTGCTGCGTGACTTCTCTGAAAGTGATAAGCGGGCAGTACTCCACGCCTTCCTCCGTAGCCTGGGGTGCGAGTGCGCAGGCTTGTTGGTGGGCAAACTCGTTACCCTCCATGGAGGCGTGAGCAGGCGTCCACACCAATTTGATTTTTCTATTTGCTATTTTGTTCTGCAGCAATCTAAGGGTCACTGGTGACACCCATCCTGATTGGTAGTTCCGATATGCTTGCTGCGAGTCGGTGACAATTGTTTGTGCCGGCGTCTGTGTGAGGGCCAGAGCAATTGCCATCTCCTCCGCTTCAGTGATGTCCGTGGTCTTGACTGTTGCGCTTACCAGGAGACTGTTCTTGGTCGATACCACTATTGTTGCGTATGGCTTGCCTCTACAACGGGAGGCGTCCGTGTATACGACTCCGGGGTCTTTTCCAAAGCTCGTGTTGAGCGCTCGAGCTCTCGCTGCTCTTCTCGCCTCGTGATGGGTGGGGTGCATGTTTCTTGGCAGTGGGTGAATAATTAAAGACTGGCGCCAGGAGGTTGGTATCTGTACCTGCGGGATCGCGTCGAGGGCCGCCCACCCTATGTTGAGGAGAATTTTTCGTCCATCTTTAGTTCGGCTGAGTCTGGCCTTTTGACTTGATAGATGACCTTCGATCAATTCTTCTGCGGTGTTGTGTATGCCCATCCTGAGCAGCTTGTCTGTGGACGCGCTCATGGGTAGTCCTATGGCATGCTTGACTGACTTCCGTATGAGTATATTGAGGAGATTTATGTCGCTTTTGTTTAGTAAGAGGTACGGCGTGATGTAGGTTATCCTTGAAATGACGAATGCCTCGACCAAACGCAGGGTATCCGCCTCTTTCATTCCTCTCTTCCTTGTTGACACCCTCCTAATCATGTGCATTATTTGATCGGTAGTTTGCTTCAGCTTTTTTAGGGAGATGTCACTCTTGGTGTCTGCTTGTAGGTGAACTCCTAGGATTTTAATGCTGGGACTAGGAATTATCGCATGTCCCTCTAGTTGGACTTGGATGTCTTCCTTGATGTTCTTCTTGGCTTTCGGGTGGACAACAAGGAGCTCGGACTTTTGTGGCGCACACTGGAGGCCACAGGCCTTGGCATATTGATTTATGACGTCCGTTTCCCTCTGGAGTGTGTCCTGAATATCGCCGAGGGACCCGGTTCCCGTCCAGACGGTGATATCGTCAGCATAGAGAGCATGCCCAAGGTTATCTATGGCGTCGAGTCTTCTGGGGAGGTCAAGCAAGGCAACATTAAATAACAACGGTGACAGCACAGATCCCTGGGGCGTGCCTCTAGCTCCTAGCTTTATCGGGTCGGATGTGGCATCTCCTATCCTAAGTGCGGCAGTGCGGTCCGAGAGGAAGTTGCGGATGTACTCATACGTCCGCGTTCCGCAGTCCGTAGCATTGAGGTTCCTCAATATACTTGCGTGAGTCACGTTGTCAAACGCGCCCTTGAGATCGAGGGCCAGGATGGCCCGGGGGGAGTGGCGCGTAGCTTGCTTGAGTACCTCCTCCTTGAGTTGAAGGAGTACGTCCTGGGTTCCTAGATGTTTTCGGAACCCAAACATTGTCGTGGGCATTTGCTCTGTGTCGTCCAAATGTTTGTGAAGGCGGCCGAGCACAATCCGCTCCATGACTTTTCCAACACAGGAGGTCAGGGATATTGGCCTTATATTATCTATGTGGGGAGATTTTCCAGGTTTGGGTATGAATCTTATCTCGGCCGTTTTCCATTGAGCGGGGAGCTGTCCCGTCTCCCAAACAGTGTTGAGATGTTCCAACAGATTTATTAAGGAGTCGTCTCCAAGGTTATTTAGTAGTCTGTAGGTGATGGCATCCGGTCCCGGGGCACTGGACTTCCTGCTCTCGGCTATTGCTGCACGGAGTTCATGGAGGAAAATAGGTCGATCGAGCTCTTCGTTGGGCTTGCCAGAATAGGGTCGGAGTTCTTCTCCAGGTTCCGTTTTGAGGTACCTGTCTCGGAGGTCCTGCGTTAGCTTCTCGGTGTCGCCTCCGTAGTTGTTAAGCGTGCGAACCATGCTGCGGTTGATCTCGCCCTTACTCGTGAGTGGATCGATTAGATGCCTCAGTAGCTGCCATGTTCTCTTAGTGGACAGAGTGCCTTGGAGGCCGTCGCACAGCTGGAGCCAGTTATCTCTGCACAGAGTGGAGGCGTATTCCGCTGCCGCCTTGTTGATTTCATTGATTTTTTTGCGGAGTTTGCGGTTATGTCTCTGTCTTTTCCATCTTTTTGTGAGACATCGCCTCGCTTCCCACAGGTGGAGTAGACGGGCGTCTACACAGGGAGTCTGGTGCGTCGTGACAATAGATTGGGTATGCTTTTTCATGTGCTCTACTTGTTCCACGGCCCACTGCTCGTAGGTTTGCCTCTCTGGGAATGATGTTTTGAGTTGGTCTTCTCTGAACTTGTCCCAGTTGATTATCTTGACTGTCCCTGTCTTGGCCCTGAAGGAGTTCCCCCGCACAGTGAGTTTGATTATATTGTGATCGGAGCCGAGGTTTACATTTGTGTTTGTCCATGCCACATCTAGCGAGCCAGCCAGCAGTGAAAGATCGGGGGTAGTGTCTCTGGCTGTGCTTGTACCTTGGCGAGTGGGGGTCTGGGGGTCGTTTAGGAGGACTAAGTTGGATTGATCAATGAAGTTGGCAATTTCTTTGCCTCTTTTGGAGCAGAACTTGTATCCCCATAATGTGTGGGGGGCGTTGAAGTCTCCTAATAGAAAGGTGGGCCTGCCTTTAGCAACGCGCATGGTGTCTTGAAAAGTTTCCATAATTTCGGGCTTCCGATTTGAAGGGCGGCAATAAGAGTTGAGAATAAAAATGTTTTCAGTGTTGCCGATTTGACAGTTGTGGATTTCCACCAGGGTATGCTCGCACCCTTTCTGGGCCGTGACATGCTGCGTAGCCGCTATGTTTTTGTGAACAAGAATGGCAGTAGCCCTGCCCGATGGGTCGGAGTACGAGAAGTATCCCGGGATTTTTGGTTTGCAGTTTGTTTCCTCTAATGCAATAATGTCTGGTTTCACTTCTAGGGTTTGTATATATTGCTGCAATTCTCCTGCCTTGTCTTTGAAGCCGCGGCAGTTCCACTGCAAAATGGTCGTTGTTTCGGCTCGTTCATTGCGCGGCCTCATCTTGCGAAAGGGGATTGTTACCGGTTGACAACTTGCAATCGGTACCTGGCTTATTGTAAGGAGTCGCCCTTTTGGCTGCACGCTGGGTGAGGACAACTTGATTAACGCTAGCTTCGAGGTTAGTTATCCGCAGTGCGCTGGCGGCTCTATCCTCAAGCAAGGACTTTTGAAAGGCGTTCATCTGTTCGGCCATGAGTTGGACGGCATCCAGAATCGTTTGGAGTGGGTTCTTTCCACATTCGAGCCCCTCCGTGGTTTGTGCGGTAATTTCGGCTTCCATGTCAGCTCCTCCTTCAGGAGTGCAGTCTTGTTGTGCGGCCGGGTTTTCCCTTCGAGCTTTCTTGCGTTTATCACCGGACCCGTGTGGTTGTGCCCTTTCTAACGCCTCCAGCCGGGTGTGGAGTGCCTGGATTAGTTCATTTTGCTTTTCGATTTGCTGGGCTTGCTTAGAGATGTGCTCTGCCTGTTGCTTAAGGAGAGTGCGTAATTGGTTACATTCGTGGCACGGACTTCTTGATGCTTTAGCTAACGGGGGAAAGTCTTTTGCAAAATCGAGAGCAATGGTAGATTCTTTGCCTGTCCAGCTCACCTTTTTGGTTGCATCGCTTTCTTGGGGTCTGTGTTGGGACGGCTGCCTTGTCCCCGATCTCGGACGGTGGCTTCGGGCTAGAGAGCCTCTTCGCTTGGCTGATGTGGCGGACCGGTCTGTGGAACGGCCTCTGGAATGATCATGGCTCCGTCCACGGGGGGTGGAAGACCGGGCCCGGTCACTGCTGGGGGTCCGGTCCCGCCGTGATTCTCGAGCGGACGACTGCTGCTGCTTTCTGAACTTGCGTTGCCGGATGATGTGGGGTGTGATGAAGCGCTCTGGGCACCCCCTGGATGCCGTGAGATGGGGGCCCGAGCAGAGGGAGCACTTGGCTACGCAGGTGTGGTTTTGAACTGGGTCCCTGGTGCCGCACTGATGGCAGACCGTGACGCTTGGTTGAGGGCAGGCAGTGTTGCGATGACCTAACTCGTGGCAGCGGGTGCAAACCGCAACAGTCTTCTTATACAACGTACAGCGGTGTTCTGCGCCGTACAGTCTCACGTAGTGAGGAACCTTAGGCCCCGCGAATGTCAGAATAACCGTCGAGGATTCCTTGCCTATTCTCCTGCACGAGTATACCTCGAATCCGTCTTGGTCAATGTTCTGAATGATTTGTTCATCAGAGAATTCGACGGGGACTTCTCGGATGACTCCCTTTACCGCGTCGTCCGGCGCTAGTCCGTACAGCATGACAGCGTGGATTACGTTGTTTAGAATAATTTGCTTTAGCTTGAATAATAACTTGGCTACTTCTTTGGAAGGAGTGCTCACCGTGGCGGTGTTTTGGGTTGAGTCAATCTGAAGACGGAGGTTGGCCTGCCTCCATGTTGTGTTCGTTGCTTGAAGGAGAGCGAGCGACAGAGTTGAAGGCTGTACTTTGCTTAAATTCAGACCGTTCTGGGGTCGTAGGACTAGCTTGAAGTCGTCGCGGGGCAGGGGAGTGGGCCTGGGGGCTGAATTTCGGGGCGCCGGTCTTGATTTCGATGCTGACAGGGACTTGTTGTCGGGCGTGGTTGGAGTTAGACCTAATGCGACCTCGGCCTTTCGGTTCCGTCGACGCTGCGCCTTGGAAATCACGTCGGTCCACTGAGTGTCGTGCTCTTGCGCTGAAACCTGACGACTTTCTTCATCGCTTGTGTCATGAAGCATTTCGTCTTCCTCCGAGTCGGAAGTGACGACCGAGGTGGCCGCGGCGACGTCGCCGCCGATGCAAGCCCCGGTTCCGCCGGGCGAGTCTTGGTTCATGGCCGTACTTGTGCCTGAGCCTACTTCAGCAGGGTTAGGCTTAGCTCGCTCGTTCGGGAAGAAAGGTTCTATTTCTTGAAAACAAGCACCCACCGGACCGAGCCTGGTGTCCGATGATGCCCTTCGACGATATTTGCACGATGGTGCACTGGGAATTTCACGAGATGTAGAATTTCCGCAGGTTTAACTCAAAAAACGTGGAACTCATGGGAGACACGTTTCTCGACGACGACGACGCTCGTGAAGAAACATGCAACAGGACGAAGATGCCATGGTGCTACAAGATCAGTGATAGATGACTTGAATGTGTCTACAAAAGACACCTCATGAATAGTGACCTCGTCCCTGACTCTGAGCGAGAAGGGAACAGAAATGGATGGGCGATTTAAAAAGAGCTTTGATGTGGATGTATCATTAAAAACCGGTTTAAAAGGATGGTTGTCCATTGATGAAATTTTAGATGCATATAACAAGTCAACATAGGTTCGCTGGTGTGATAAGCACCCTTTGTCACACTCTGCGTAAAGACCTTGTACAGGGCTCGTACGGAATGCGCCACAAGAGGGGCGAAGCCCCAAGTGAATCACTGGGTCGAACATTTTAAGTGCTGTTTTTTAAGTTTTTTTGGCTGACCCATACACAACACTCCCATCGTCCAGTCTAGACCCCACTATGCTTGTGAAATTACGTAACAAGAGTTGCTTACCCATTCCGTAGGACCGGTGGACAAGATTTTAAGAATGTTAAGAGCCTTTAAACATTTATGTTTCAATTGTTTAATGTGAGGGATGAATGTTAGCCTTTCATCCAACGCCACCCCTAAAAACTTGTGTTCCTTCCTCACAGGAATCGATACGCCATTAAGGATAATGTCTGGGGCCCGATGGATCCCATGCTTCCTGGAGAAGACAACACAGGTGCTTTTTTCTGGGTTAAGTTTAAAACCGTTCTTGTCTGCCCAGCTGGCAAGTTTTTTGACACCGAGCTGGACTTGGCGCTCACAGAGGCATAGAGTGCAAGATTTAAAAGATACCTGGATGTCGTCTACATACATTGAATAAGAAATTGTAGGTGGCAATGCCTTCGTAAGGGAGTTCATCTTAACTATGAACAGAGTGCAGCTTAGAACTCTACCTTGCAGAACGCCGTTTTCTTGCACATGAACTCTTGAGAGGGCGCTACCTAACCTCACGGGAAACGTTCTTTCGGACAAATAACTAGCAAGGGTGTTGAGCATATGGCCCGAAACACCGAAAGACTTCAGGTCACTGAGGATCCCGCAACGCCATGCGGTGTCATAGGCCTTCTCAAGGTCAAAAAGCACCGTTGTGCAAAACTACTTGTGAATGAAAGCGTCCTTTATGTATGATTCAAGGGCGACAAGTTGGTCATTTGTAGATCGTCCCGCCCTGAAGCCTGCCTGGCAGCCCTCGAGAAGACCGTTGTACTTAAGGAAGTACACAAGTCTCCTGTTTATCATCTTCTAGAGGATCTTGCACAGGCAGCTTGTAAGGGCGATGGGCCGATAGCTCGCGGGGAGAGGAACTTCCTTCAGGAAAGCCACTACTATGGCCTCCCTCCAAGAGCGAGGAATACGCCCCGAAAGCCATATGTTATTGTATAGTTGTAGCAGTGTTTCAAGGGTGTCTGAGTGTAGGTGTTGTATGATGGTGTATTTGATTTTGCCTGCACCTGGAGCTGAAGGCTTACATGTTGTCAGGGCGGCCTTCAGCTTATGAATTGCAAAAGGAGAATTGTAAGAAGTGTGCGACTGGTTGCTATCACGCAGTGACTTCTTTTCCGCAGATGTTTTGTGTTTTATGAAAGTGTTTGTGTAGTGTGCTGAACTGGACACGTGTTCGAAGTGTTGTGCAAGTGTGTTAGCCTGGTGTTCCAGTGTGTCCCCGTTGTACTAACCAGGGGCAGGCTGTGTGTCTGTTATCTTTTGAGCTTACGTATGTGTGTCCAGACTTTGTGTGTGTCTGTGTACGAGTTTATGGATGTCAAGAAGGAGTGCCAACTCTCTCGTTTTGCCCCATGGCGCACACGTTTTCCAAACGCCTTGGCCCGTTTGAACAAGAGGAGGTTACTCGACGTGGGGTACCGACGAAGGATACCCCACGCCTTGTTCTGGGCCTCTCGCGCCCACCTACAATCCTGATTCCACCACGGCCTCCTCTGGTTGCGCGGGGCACCAGAGGCGTGGGGAATGTACTTTTCGGCTGCGTCGAGGATGTGCGCCGTGAGAAGTTGGGTAGCTTCTTCAACGTGTAGGTGTCCTATGGATTGGTGTAGTTTGGATGTCTCTGTAAATGCATTCCAGTTAGCTGGTGCTTCATTGAACCTATTATGAGAAGATGGACTGCATGGGCGTTTACCTATATAGGTTACTGAGGTGGGGAAGTGCTCGCTACCTAATGGATCAGTGCCCACACCCCACTCAAGACATGGAAAGAGAATTGCCGAACCAATAGCCAAGTCAAGACTTGAGTATGTATTGTGTCCTATGTTATGGTACGTAGGCTGTTTCTTCTTGAAAAGGCATGCTCCAGAGGATGTTAAAAACTTCTCTATCAGTCGACCTCGGGCATCCGTGCGACTAGAGCCCCAAAGAGAATTGTGTGCATTGAAGTCGCCTGTTGGGATGTCTGGTTCAGGAAGTTGGTCGACCAGCGCCTCAAAATCACAGCTCAGAAGTGCAAGATCAGGAGAGAAGTAGATGGAGCATACCATTATCAACCTTTTAAATAATATTGTGCGGACGGCTACAGCCTCAAGGACGGTGTTCAAAGTGTCAGGGTTGCATGCTAAGGATTTGCGGGCGATTATGGCCACACCGCCAGAAGAGTGTGTGCAGCCGTCCCTGTCTTTCCTGTATACCAGGTAACTATTCAAGAAATTTGTGTGTTTCGAATTCAGATGTGTTTCCTGGAATCCCCTTAAACTTGGCTGGTTGGCGTGCAGAATCTGATGCACGTCGTCAAGATTATTCCGAAGGCCTCTGCAGTTTCATTGTACTATGTTTTCTCTTCCCATTATGATGTGTTAGAGCTGCTGAAGTGTGATTATTTTTGTAGGGTCTTTCCAAGCTTGGACACTTGGAAGGGGTTTTCTGGCCTTCACTACTGACCTGGACGTCGCAGCCCGTTCCTTCCGCTGCGATGAAAGCCGGAAGGGCTCGACGGTCATTTCGTCATCTGATTGCAAGGGGGTGCCCAGCGGACTGGGACCCCTTGACGTGGTACCCTTTCGGGCGTTCTTTGCTTGCGCTGCCAGTGCCGAAGGCGTGGGGAGCACCACATATGGCACAGGCAGTAAGGAGGGGCAGGGGGTCGCTGCGACTGCCTCCGTCTCCATCTCCGTGCCCTCGCGTGTGGTTTGGGATAGTGGAGCGGAAGTGGAGGATGCAGCATCAATCCCACCGGACGTGGATGGCAACACAGCCGCTGCTCGCCCAGCGGGCGGTGCGGAGGCGGGTTGGGCTGCAAGAGGCAACCCCGGGGGGGGGGGGGGGGGAGGGCTGGGACGGGACCAAGTCCGACTCTCGGTACTAGGTCCCCGCCGAAACAAGACGCCGCTCCGCCCACCGGCGAGCTGCGTCGGCGTACCTGCCCAGAGAGAAGGAGGCGAACCTCTTCTGCGCCTCTGAGAAGTTGATGTTTTGGGTTACCTTGATGTTTAAGATTTTATTTTCTAGTTGAAATTTTTCACATTTCCTGGAGTAGGCCCCCTGTGGACCCTGGCAGTTTATGCAAAGAGACTATTGCACGTTACAATTTTCGGACGGATTGGTCGTGCTGGGCACATTTCGCGCAGGTAAGTCGGCCGCGACAGGAGTTCGTGCCGTGCCCGAACCGTAGGCACTTGAAACAGCGCCGCGGGTTCGCGATGTAAGGCCGGTCCATGAATGCACGAAACTTGCATTCATGGATTCCGGAAGGCTCGACCTGTCAAAGGTTAGGATGAGGTGCTTTGTTGGTATGTGTTTATCGTCTCTTCGTATAGTTATTTGCCTGACCCCTGTAGCGCCCTGGCCACGAAGGCGCTCGAGCAAGTCGGCTTCAGTTTCATTCAGTAGGTCATAGTCGGAAATCACTCCGTGGGAGCTGTTTAGGCTGCTGTGGGGCGTGAATCGGATTGGCAGATCGGCGATGCTGGTTTGAGCAAGAAGTTTTTTGGCCTGATTCTGCCTACTGACCTCGACAAGAATTTCACCGGTTAGATGTTTTTTGGCCTTATATGACCATCCAACAATACCGTCAAGAAACTTTTAAATGAGAAATACCGACTGTGAAGCAAGAGGTTTTGATTGGTCTACAGATTCCATCACGATCAAGCGAGGATAGTTGTTCGGTTTCGGAGTACTCAAGCCAGGAAGTGGTGGAAAGGAAACTTCGGTGCGGCCCCTTTTCGGGGGCCGATGACGTTTAGGGTGGGGGGGGGGGGGGGGTTGGAAAATGCTATATGATACATTGGAAAGCAGGCAGATGGGGGTACTTTCTCCTTTGACCTTATCCTGGTAGTCAAAGAGGTCCCGGAGCTCCCTGCCTGGTAGACAGGCAGGGAGCCCATCGGCCGGAGCTTGACAAAGGCTCCGACGGCCACCGTTCACGGCTTCTAACCCTTCACCTGTCAACGTGTAGCCACGGTAGGTGACAGCTTAAGTATGGGGGCTCGGGGTATGCGGTGTTGCCACTCACCGTCACCAAGATTACTCAAGGTGCCCCGTGCGGGAAAAGTGGTACTGTTGTAATCACTGCTCTGTATTTCAACCACTCCTGCTATAGCCCTTAAAGCGCAGCAGTATGTAAAAATAAATAAATAAATAAATAAATAAATAAATAAATAAATAAATAAATAAATAAATAAATAAATAAATAAATAAATAAATAAATAAATAAATAAATTTACGTTTCGTTTTTAAAGCACCTGTTGATTTGTCTGCGTGAGTTCTCTCCACTATTATAGCAGGATGCTAAATAACAACTTTCTCGTGAAGTAAGTCGTTCGACCTATGAAAATCGACCATTTCCCCGGGGCACCATGCACTAGGCCGCAGCTATATTCTGGCATGTACTTGTACAAACCAGCCACTATTCACCTCGTACTGTCGGTTGCAAAACTTCTATTTATACATAGTCTGACGGGAATGTTCACTCTTGTGGTTTTTCAAGCTCCTCTTCAGGGGCTATTTACGTTACATAAGCGACTAAGCACTTGGCTACCGGTCTCCCGTGACACCCATCTGGCTGTAGCAGAAAAGAAAGTAAAAGAACTACCCATCTATCCGAACGGCTATGATGGAGGAGCGCCAACGTTGTCAAATCGAGTTCACTCATAAACGAACCAACCAAGAAGTGAGCAGACCCTTTGCTGCTTTGCAATAATGCTATCTACTGGTTTACAGATGCGAAAGTTTCATCCGTTTCGTAGCATTCAATTTCCTACAATTCAAACTTCGCCGCCGTGAGGCGCAGCTGTGCATTTTCTGTTACATTTGCAAATTCACGCCGCCGTCTACAAATCCAAACTTCTTCGACCGTTTTGAAATAACGCATTTCGGTAGCCGTCTGTTTGAAAAAAACCTACTCGATGGCGATTTACATGCTCATGATCGTTTTTCCGAATCCTTCGCCGACGCTCGGTTCCTTCCTTGCGAGAGAGATCCCTTTCTCAAGAGCGCCCATCTTAGCGGTAGTTCAGACACTGACGCCCCCGAGCGCACACCGTCTCTATCCACTAGTATAACAACTATGCACGTCAAAGCGTACTTCACGACTAGGCGCAGCTTATCCCGGCCGCGCACCTCCGCACCCGAACATGTGCACCACGAAGCGCACTCCCAACACATGCTCGTCGTCTCCATGCCTCCGCGCCAATTCCTTTCACTTTTCCTGGCTCGGAATTTTTATTTTCAACACTTTTCCGCGCCGCGTTTTCAACGACGCCAGATATGAGTGGAACTTGAGCCTAAACAGCTCTGGTGTTAAAACATAAAATATGTGCCAAACCATTCCCTCACAAAGTCTGCTTGTTCATTTGCACAGCGCATATGTAGGGCGAGGTTAATTAGAATGGCCCGCCTAGCAGACGTTCGGAGCAGCAGATTGCGCTTGTCGAGCATGCGAGTAGCCCCAACCTGATTGTAACTGGAATCGCTTACATGGGGCTCACAGAATCCTTCAGGGCGGCAACGTGAATCCGTCACAGAATAGTCACGGCTCGCACAAAATAGTTAATGATTTTGGTGCCTTTACGTATGACGCACGGCCTACCCAAATCAAATTATAGTGCGTCCGGTGTATGCAGTGCCTTCTTCACGCTGCTTCCCCCAAACAGTCGGCCACCCCCGGGCTACCGTGATTCATTTATTTGAGCTTTGCAAAATTCGTGTGTCATTATGTAGAATAAATATACTTTTCTTTCAACCCACTTAAACATGACACCCGCCGCGGTTGCTCAGCGGCTAAGGCGCTGCTGAGCACGAGGTCGCGGGTTAAATTCCTGGCCGCGGCGGCCGCTTTTGTGAGGAAGGCAAAAAGCAAAAAACGCCCGTGTGTACGAGATTTCAGCGCACCTTACATATCCCCAGGTGGGCAAAATTAAACCGGAACCCTCCACTACGGCGAGCTCCATCGCCTGCGTTGCGTATGCGAGGTAAACCCTCCGATCAATCAACCTAAACATGACAAATGGTGAATTGGGGATAGGAAGAAGAAGGGAGGGATAAAGGACCGCGGACGGCAGCCAAACGCCAAACATATTCCAACTGGCAGCACTGAGCGCTTAAAATATGAAGGAAAGACCTTTATAGAGAGAAAAGGGCTTGCCGGCCTTCAAGGGAAAGCGGTGGAGGGGGGCCGTGAAATATTTGTTTTTTGCAATCACATGCACAGTCGTACAAACAGCAGGCGCCGCTCCAAAGCTTACACTACTTTCCCAAATACACTCGTGATACATGGTTATGGTGTGCTTGTTTTACAAAGTCCCGTGTCGTGCACCCCATCGCCTGGTTTTTGTTACGCCTATAAATGTTTAAAACCGATTGTATTAACGGCATAGATTATTACTACTCCCTGTGTACGCGCATGTGTGCCGTCACCACAACACGGCCGAGCTGGTCATTAGGGCGAACGAGCGGCTAAAGTTGCAATATCTCAACCCAGGCGGCTCAGGTACACATGTTCACACGGCGGCAAAATGGGCCAGGGCATGCAAGCGCGTGGCACGATGCACCGTCGCGTCATCTAACGTTGCACCTCCGCTTTCTAGACACCTATGTCCGCGCCGGCTTGTGTAACCAGAGTATGCTACACTTCGCTTCAAGCGACAAAGCTGGTACTATAGAGCGCTTGGCGCTAGCGTTCACCTTTTACACTCAACAAATCTCGCTGGCCCACCCTTCGGCGGTGAACGGCGATGGGGAAGCGTGGTTTGCTTTGTCTGCTTAGCTCTGACAACGAACGCATTGCAACAAGAATTTAAAATTTTGCTTTTTTGTGCGATAACATTACATCGGCTGAATAAACGCAAAAATTAGGAGCGTGCCTGTGTCGACCGATTCAACCCGTATTCCGACCTATTATCTATTGTTCCATGGCGGCGGCTTTTCTGATCGAGGCGAAAATCAAAAACGCCCGTATGTATAAAATTTGGGCGCACGTTAAAGAATTCCAGGCGGTCCAAAATAATTCGCAGCTCTCCACTACGGTGCGTCTCATCGCCAGCGTTGCGGCTGCACGTAAAACCCAACAATCATCGCATTATTCCTTCTGGTTCTGTATTTTTGAAACCCACAGCTGCGCAGATCTCTGCTGGCATTTATTTTCCGGCAATACCTGTTTTAGTACATCTGCAAGGACCTGTCATCACACTGTATTGAAAAACTATATTTCACCTCGATTGCCTTCTGTTTTGTTGTGGTCATTTTTATTTCCACCATATACATATTTTAGGCAAGAAATACAACGACGCGATTGAATATCTGTGGCACAAGGTCGTCATCGATACGGGAAAGATATGTATTCTGTCGGATAGGGGAAGAGCCAGAAGCGCAAACTTTCGCATCGCCATTCGTCGCTGAAGCGTGTGGGGCCGAGTCATGTCAGAAAAAATGACTCCTATACCCAACGCAGAATGCTGTCAGCTTTGCCGCTTGAAGCGAAGGAAGTGTCGGATCATAGTTGAATGCGCATGCACGAACACACCGTCGTCTCGACACCAGTTGTGCAACGTAAAAATGGCGCGGTGGTGGATTTTTGCACGCCCCCGCATTCCCTGGCTACTTTGGCGCCTGGTGAACGTGCTGACTCTAACAAACTTTGATGGGATCCTTTAGCCATTCGCACACATATTTTATACTCCCATGGTCAATACAAGTCGTCGGCGCTTACGCGTGGTGACAGGGTTGTTCTCTTTTCGCGAGATCTTTTGGCGTGATGTGGAAGCGTCAAATTCCCGCCCCTTTCCATACTTCAGCTTTTTAGCCATGAGCTGCAGAATTTATTAAAAATAATAAAAATGGCGCTAAACGGAGCGCAGGAACTCAGACGACCCCGTCCAATGCGATACTCTGCGGAGAACATCGCAGCAGTAGCCGACGCGCGCAGCCGTTTGTCGTACAGACGTCAACGAGAGCCGAGACTTCATGGGCAGGCACTCTCGCGCGGTGCAGGAGGTGGAAGAAACGAGGAACAATCACGGCCCGGAAAAAGTGCGATGTTTCGTTTTGCAATGTATTTAGTAATACGCATCGTTATAACAACATTCTTGAAGAAGATGATTAGTAGGACATTGAACTACATGAAAATGGCAACACCCCTGTATCAGCAAAACCTCTTTTAGGGCAATTTAAAATTCCTTTGAAGATGTTTCTCGTGAGAATGTTATGTTGACATAGAACGGCAACAGTATTTTCTCAATGTTCTTCGATTTTTCCTCAACGTTCAGAGTCAAACAGCAATATTTATTCGAAAAATAAGTAAAACTGAAAGCAGCTTGAAAAACAAACATCGCTTCTAAAAGAAAGCCGAGCCGTTGCAATTTATTACGAGCAGGGGCTGCTTTTTGATGTGACCAGGCTGACATACAAAGCTGCTGATATAAAAATCGACGGAAACGGTTGACCCAGAACAATAGCAGAAAGAAGGGGTCAGACTCGCCTTCTCCTTCTTCGTGTAATCCAAAAGCTATTACCGTCGACTGTCAGGTCATGAGTCTTTGCAGAAATTTCAGGTACCTTCATATCCAGAACAGCAGGTGCGTAAGTCAAGGGTGAAAATCACGTTTTCTTCGTCGGTGCCATGGTCATCAAAATAGTCTCTTCATCTTCAAAATAGTCTTGCATCATCAAAATAGTCTCCAAGTTCCTGAGGTCGACCAAAAAAGCAGCTCGGTTCCTTCAAGCCGAAAGTTTAGGAGTTTGATAGCAGTGCTTCGTTACCATCCCTGCAACTTCGGTGGTGTTAACACACCGACGGCAGATAAAGAAAACATGAGGAATTAAATTTTTTTTGGTCGCAGCTAAGACTATTATTTAGAGCTTCTCTGCATGCTTCTTTGGAAAAATTCCATTTATAAGAAGCACAGCGCGGTTTGTTTTTATTTGTGGACGTGTGTACGAGTTTCAAAAAAGAGCGGTATACAAACAGGAACATGACCATCTTCGAATTTATGTAGGCGAAAATTGGCAGCGTGTCTGCTTGCTTAACGGCTAAACTTCACCAAAAATCGATGGTGTTCTGCCACCCCTGCCACGCAGCTCCTCCGCTCTCCGCTCCAAACCATCAGGCTCTTGTCACCTCATCTCACTCCACTCTAGGTGACCTGAATGGAGGTTTGTAGGTGCCCTTCTATATTCCCTCTCTGCAACTCCTCGGATACCCTCCGTTGGGGCAGTTCGCATGTTTTGTTTCATTTTTGTTTCTTATTTTCCCCAGAAAACAACAAGAGGAAATCTTTTTACGGCTTGCTTTCATCTTGCGGGAGTTGGAGGCATTGTGCACAACTTTGAGGCGTTGTTATTTTTTCATCACTTGATATAGGAAGGAACTACGCGTCTGCTTCTAACTAAAATAGCACGGGCACTCCGACATATATACTTACGTTTTCACTTTTGGAATTAAGAGTGGTAGAGTATGTTCTACATACTAACCTGAAAATCTGCGCCGAGAGCACGGTCATCATTTGTCGTCTTGTTTCGGCAAGCTTACTGGAAATCTG
The DNA here is from genome assembly GCF_048455015.1 of Haemaphysalis longicornis. Lineage (NCBI taxonomy): Eukaryota > Metazoa > Arthropoda > Arachnida > Ixodida > Ixodidae > Haemaphysalis > Haemaphysalis longicornis. The sequence continues at coordinate 39,560,807 of NW_027526233.1, read as the reverse complement.
TATCTCATCTCGCAGGTCTACGCTCAACAACGCTGGCAGTGGCGGGCCGGTTTCTTGTTGGAACAAAGGAAGCGAAAACTGTATCGGCTCGTGGGTATTTATTGCTCAATAATTAGCTCCCAAAAAGCCTTCAGGACAGTTGTTTTGCAGCAAGGATCTTCCTTCGCCCGGGTAGTAAAGTGGATCGAGGGGTAGGACTCACCGTCGCAGTAGTCATATCCGCGACGCCTCCGCGCGCTCGCGTGTGTTCCGCTGGCTCCCGACGGTGGTCATTGTCTCTATTCTTTCTTTGAAATTAAAAGCAAGAGAAAAAGCGCCAAAGACGTTCTTTCTCTTGAACAGCAAGTTCCTGCAGATACGTTTTTGCACGCTCACCCTTCGCCGCTAGGCTCCTTTCCCTCGAGGAGGCAGATTTCTTCCCCTCAACTAGTTGAAGGGGCTCCCGCGAGGAGCAAAAAAATGTGGGAAAGCTTAAAGCGAGGGTAGGAGTCAATGCAACGTCTTCAAAGACTCTAATATGCAAGACAGTTCTTTTCAATCAAATAATGGGAAAACGTAAGCCTAACACGAGCAGTGTCAGTACGTCGGAAGGGTTCTGCCCAAATAAACTTCTTTTGAAGGATTGTTTCGAATTTTGGCAGCAAGGCTGCTTCGAGAGAAAGGCAGAGACGGGCAGAGGAGCTCAGGGAAGTGAGCAAGACGTCATTTAACGGCGGGGAGTGAAGGCTGACGTTCCTCAAGTTTTTCTCAGCCTCCGTGTTGAGAATGTAATGAACAAAACGAATAAACGTGGGACTAGATCCCATGCGTCGCAGAAAGCGGGAACAAAACAATGAATAGAAGAATGCGAGCAACGAAACGAACGTATTCGCGCTACCTCGCTTGACGCCTCACAATTATCTGGCACTGAGAAAGACATGCGAAATTTCGAAGCCAGGATGGGTGGCTTGCAGGACAGCCAAACAACACAACATGCCTCAGATCGACCTGTGCAAGGGCACGTCCCTGCCGGCGTGATTATAACTTCGGCGGTGGCAGACGAAGCTTGCTGAGACGTGTCCGATTGACGCAGACGCCGCAGAGAACTCTTCTTTGGGCTCTGTCAGTCTCACAGTGCGCTGCTACTACGGACCATTCACGAACGTAGGGAAGAGGGATGCAGGTGAGTGAAACACTTGTGAATTGAGGATGTGAAGGAGGGGAAGCGGAAAGGTCAAACTTCACACAATGTACACAGTTCTAATCTTGGAGTCAAATTCACATCAGGCACAGTTCGCTCAGTCATTGGCAATGTCGCTGTGGAAATTGGATGGGGAAGAGTATGCTCAGTTCGGTACAGTCAGTAAGACCGCTACATCAATTTGAAGAGGCAGTTTGAAAGGGCGGATTGTGCAAATATTTCTAAAGTAGAAGGGCCGTCACGGACACGACTAACGTGCTTCAGTTCAATCACAGGTGCAGCACCTACAGTTATCAGCTGATCGCGGTTATCAGCGATTACAGGACAGAGCCAAATTAGGTGGATGAGATTTTGTATGGCATCACTATTACAGTGCTGGCCTCAGTGCAATTGAGAGACTGCTGGGGCGGACCACTTATGTATAATGTGGGGTGTATGCGCTGCATTTGCGTACACTTTATTCGCGAATACCTCGCCGGACGCAAGAAGGGCTTGAGTGGTGCAGGGATGCGAACCGGTGTTTCATCTTGCAAACGCTTCCTGCTTTCTTTCTTGAGGAGCAGTAGCTGAAGTTGCCAATCTGCTTGGAGAGAGATCAAGTCACGGACGACAACGTAAGACTCCGTGATATAGCAAAATTTCTTCGTGGTGCGGTGGGCGGAATGGTCATAAATTTGCTGTGTAGCGGCCAGGATGCCCACAAGGTCTGCGTCTTGTACGATGCTGTATGTATTAAAAATTTGCCTGCATCCGTTCAATTCAGGCTAGTTTGTAGATGTGTGTGTGTCTCTGCCACGTTCGCGCAGTGTTAAAAAACAGGGGGAGAATTGCATAAGCGTTAGCGCATTGGGTGTAAATACTGGGTCCCAGAGCGCAGAAGTGTATTCGTTTTGGAGCAGCCAATGAATGCAGTCACTCTGCTCGAGTCATGTTCTGTAAACTGGACCCTAAAGGCACTGTCTCTCCCTTGCTTCGGCTCATCTTTCGCCATGCAGTAAACCAGTTATTTTGCCTTCGACTTCTTGCCCTCGTCTTCAAGCCAGACACATTTGCTGGCCACTATCAGCACGCTACCAAACGAATGGAGGAGGCGATGGAGGTTCGTTCGCGGACGCCTGACCTCATTTAACAAGGCACAAAAGAACCGTCTCTGAATGACATGTATGATCGAGTGATTATGTCCGCAGGAAACTTTATTATGTAGTTATTATTGAAGGTTCCTCCAGAGCCTTTACCCATGCAATCTCCCAAAGTAATTTTCTCTCTGCAAGTTTCTGCTGCAAGATACAATCAAAATTAACAAAGCACCAGCGATCTGCTTCCAGTGAGAAAACAAAGAACCTTGCGTGATCAAGTATTCCAAAAGCCATTGCAATGAACGCGACGAAAAAGTTAATTAGCTCTTTTGATAATGATGAAAACCATTCATAAAGCTAGTCTGTGTAGTTTACTGGCAATGATAGCTTTTATTACGATCAATTCCATCCCCCGTCTGCTTCCGAGCTCTATCTGAGGAGGAAATCTCCCTGAGGAAATGCATGACAATCAATTGAAAAATGTCACGTCCTGTTCCGAACTACTTCCTAGTAAAAAAAACATTTCCTTTTATCATTTCCTTTTTTATCGTTTTTTTTTGACATTTTGAAAAAAATTTTGGTTTGATATTTTTTTACAACTACGATATATAAAACCTTAAACAAACCGGAATTATTGGAAATGCCATTAAATATTCTGTATTTTGTGCTCCTGCAATTAGTGCCTAACCAATTTTTTAGCAGGAAAAAAAAGTTTTCTTGGACCCTTAAAATTAGTCAATTTTCTTGCGGTAGCGAAAGAGTTAAAACAAGCACAATCAACAAAATATTGCACTCTATTAGGATTAGCGTATGCGATTGCAAAATACCTATAAATGTGAAACTCGCTAAAATCTCAACTGCACTCAATAAGTATGCGCATTTTCTATTTATGTACTCATGAAAATCACCGTGTTCGATTCTTTTCGCAGAAAGCAACCACTTGCAGCTCTCCTTGTTTGAAATCCGGAAATTTATTTGACATTGCTGTCCAGTAGTTTCACTCCCTTGGTCTCGGCGCTATTGCTACCATACAGAAAGTTTCAGTGATTCTCACAGGTATCAAAATTAACCCGGAGACCTCCACTACGGCGCGCCTTATCGCCTGCGTTGCGTCGGCGCGTTAAACCCTACAATTAATCAATCGATTCTCATAGGTAGCAAACACCGTGGAACTGCCGATCCCGCGTCCGTAGTGCAGCTTGAAGTCTCTACACAAACTACACAGGAACAGCTTAACGGGCCGATGTAGCAAAATCATCATGTCTGATGTTCTGATGTTCATGATGTCTGATGTTCACTGGTGGGGGCCGGCTAAAATTGTTAGAAACCAGCTTTAATACCACCTGCATGTTCCGCAGCATTCCCAAATCGTAACAATGGAGTATTTTCACCGATTAGAAGTTCTAGGTTCTTGCAGCCCTTTTGTCTACTGGTTAACTGATTTTTTACTCATGGCGCTTACAAGGGAAAAAGAAGTAAAGGGATATTTACCGATTACACACATGTAAATGAAGCCCACAATCAAGAATTATGCATTACACAAAAATGTAGCGCCGGAGGTGATTTCGTTATTGTGGTTTTCGGTTAAATGAATTTTGTTATACGTAGTCTCAGTCTCCGTGCTTTTGTACTTATGGTAAAATAGCGTTTCCCTGGTGTGAGCAGTGTGGCAGACTAAATACTCCAGGCGAATTTACCTTAATAAGCCTGCTACGTAGTGTGGACACATTATGTCGCACGCCTTGATATATTCATGCTTGTTGGCTATACTACAGCCACCAATTGTCATATACAACGCCTTGTACCCTTGGGCGCAGCCTCAGCAAGTCCTCCATAGTGAATAAAATTACTGCGTTACACTATTGCATATTTCAATGGTTGTGAACTTACAGGTGACGAAATTGCGGTAAAGTAATAACGTATTTTTAAAACAAAATAAATATTAATTTTGGTACAAAAAAGACGTGAAGGTTTTTTTTAAACGCACCATTATTAAAATAAGTTTTATAGGACTGCAATATAACGTGATTGCATAACATATTTAAAAGATAGTTTTTCGCAACTCTTACTTTTTGTAAACTTCCGCAATTCTACTTACATTTGTGTTCTCTTGTGTACCATAACAAAAAATAAATCAGACTCTACATCGATTTGAACCACCTCTCTCACTATGCAGTGCGCTCCAATTTCGCTAATTTAAGAGAAGTTTTTGTATTGTAGGTTCTGTGACGTTCTAATACGACCTTTACCAAATAACTTAGAGAAGTACTGAAATCCAATCATTAAATACGGCCGCAACTCCACTGCCGTTCTCTCGTGGTTCTTCCTCATTTGCACTATGCCAACTTGCTACTTTTAAGAGTTCTCAGGAATCCTGCTGTAGCGAGCCTGTGCACCACAACATCTTCGGTCACAGAGCTTTCCCGTGCAACGGGTAAAACCAAGAGCGTTTGTGAAAACTCATGTCGATTTGCTCATTTGTCCCTTTATTTTCAACAAGACTTAGGCGAAATACCTTACTTTTATAAGTTAATGCTTCCTTAGACTGCAATTTTTTGAACCACCAGATCGTTGAAGAGACAGTCATTTGTATTTCTACTGGTCGTTTTCTATGATGCACCGTACCGGCAAGAAGTGGAGCGCTTCTTTTTACTTGACATGCGTCCCTCATAAACCCTTGCGTCGCAGCCGCCGAGAGAACCTTTTGTCGTTAACGCGCAGATTGGGACGCTGCGTTTCGCGGACACGCAGCAACAACTTGATGAGGTCGGCTATTACAACAACAACAAATAAATAGCACGCGCCAAATCTTCCCCTAGGTCTCCTGGGTGCATCACCATATTAGCGACACCATTACATGCCCTGTGCATTTTCAAAGCAATTGTGGACGTACGTATTGCTGTATATGAAGCCGGCTTTTGCTAATGGTTATGCGTATCAATAATGCTATAGAGTATTGTCCAAACCGCATAAAAGGGGATTGCTCGTTCCAAGTATGGCCTCCTCCTTAAAAGCGATACTGCGACAACAATAAAAACCAGCACCAACAAAGAATGTTCATGTACAAAGAAGACGTTTCGTCTTCGGTATGTGTCGCCCCCACATTGAAAAGTGGGGCGAAAGTTATACGGTTATTTTGTCTTGAAGATGTGACGTACGCCACGTGTGTACTTGTGCACACCAGTTGTACCCCAAAGGACTAATTTTTTCCTTTTATTGTTGTTACTAAAAAAATTGTATACGTGTTCCAAAATACGCCCTACTTTGGCGGATGCTGTTCTGTCCAACATGTGTTCACGCCAAGAAAGCGTAAATGTATTGCTGAGACTTTTGTTTCAACCCGAAAACATAACGGTAGTAGCCTTTCAGCAAACGTTGCCATCTCGACCGAATAAAACTAATGATTATTTCTCTGTTCTATTTTTTTTATTCATAACCCTCTCTACCCCTCCAATGAGAACTTGAGGCTCCGTTCTACGTATACACACCTTTCTCTAGCTTTGTATTATAACACGGCATTTCTCGCACGCCCCACCAAAACAGCGCCACATATGCTTTGCGATGTAAGAATCGCAGTCGCCACGTTTTCCCACTTTGAGCAGCGGCAACGGGGGCGCGTCACTCATTTTTTTTAAAGCAAAGCTTTTTACCTCTACCCCCCAAGGGTTCTTTCGCGACCGTTGGTGTCACCAGAAAACTCCAGCGAACAAATAAAAGAATTTACTGACACCGCCGGGAATCGAACCTTGAACTGATAGACTAACAAAGCGAGAGCCTGTTGCCTTACCGATTTAGCTAGGAGCCCACGCGACGACGGGGAAAACAGGTGGTGTACCCACCAAATACATTTAGGGGTTTACCCACTGCGTTCTCGCTTAATGCCACGTGAAAGCGTCACGCGACCACTCACGCCCGTCTAGCAGCCCTGTGCGCACCTTGCTAATGTGCTAAGAGGTAGAAAAATTAAAGGAAGCTCACACCAATGCATGGCAACTCACTTCTAGTACGCCAATGTGCTACAGTCTGTGGCCTCCCCTGTTCGCGTAAAAAATCACAGCTCCTTGGCATCCGCGCTCACGGAAAATCAAGAAATGCATTCAAATACTCCTTGATGGCCAGGCCATCACTCCAAGCCCCAGCATCAAGATCCTGCGCCTACATCTCAAGGCTAGCAACAAGAGTGACGTCTCCTTGCAGCGCCTCAAAAACAGCATTAATCAAATCATCCACATGATCAGGCGAGTTGCCACCATGAAGCGAGGCCTAAGGGAATCCGGTACCTTTCGATTAATTGAAGCTTTTGTCCTCTCGAGAGTCACTTACGTCAACCCCCTGTCTTCTTCTCAACAAGGAAGACATTGAGGTGCTTTATATAATGATTAGAAAGGCGGTTGAGCAGGCTATTGGTTTTTTCATGAGTGGGTCCACACAGAGGCTGCTTAGCACGGGGCTCCACAACACGATGGAAGAGCTGAAAGAAGGCCATCTTTCTAACCAGAAGGCCCGACTCAGAACTGCGGTGGGTAACCGCATGCTTCGCCAGATTGGCTGGGCAGCCCAGAATGTCACTCCGCTTGACGTGCTCACAGACTCTTGGCGACTAAAACTAAAGATGCTCCTTTTGCTTAGAAATATGAACAAGTCACATAACCAGGGTTACTGAAAAGCACGGGCTCAAGCTCTAACCACTACCGTCGGTGGGGATCATGCAGTTATCTACACAGACGCCTCCAAACATCGAGGGCAGGAATACGCCATCATCATGGCAACCTCCCGAACCAACCTGCTTGCGTGTACCCCGCTTAGGACCCTAGAAATGACGGCAGCAGAAGAGACAGCCAGCAGCCTTGCTCTCACTCAACCAGGGGTTCGGATTGTAGTCACCGATTCCCAGCAAGCCTACTGGAATTACCAGTCGGGTTGGGTGTCCTGACTTGAACTGCGCGTGCTAACAATTCACTCAACAAACGGTTCCATTCAGCTCATCTGGAAACCCCCCCACGCTTCAATGGAGGGCAACAAATACGCCCACCCAACAAGCCTGCGCTTTCACCTTCCGTGCTATGGACCTGCACGAGGACAGTCACCCACTTGTCACCTTCAGGGAGATAACCCAGCATTATCGCCTTCTCACACAGACGGTACCTTCGCCTTACCCTGATCTTTCCAGAGAACAACAAACTATCCTACGGCTCATACAATCTGGGCTCCTTCCCACAGCCTACGCGTCTTCACTTAATTTATCGGAATCGCTACGACGCTTAATGTAACTTTTACTCAGAAGTAGGAATACTCCGCCCCGTAATTGGGGTGTGCGACTTTAGCCCTGAGCACCGTCCTCTTTTTTCCGTCAACTACACAACAAGAGCAATGGGAGATAGTGCTGTCCAGGCCCTCTATACCTATCCAGATTCAGCGGGTGGACACAACAGAGGCCGAGCGGACTGCATATGGGCCAGACAGACGAAGGAATCACTCCCCGGCGCTGCACTCTCGGCCGTTCAGAAATCTGAACAGAAGTATTTCTTCCTCCTCCTCTCCTTCTCTGCCGCAAATCTCGTCGCCTCCGTCCGCGGCGCAGAGGCGGAGTAGTCAGACCGTCTAACACCGGGTTTGAGCTTTAATTTTATAAAAAAAATTTCCACGCTTGTGCTACACTAATACAATTTAACCAAACACCATTCATGCATTATGCATTGATTTAACCTAACCAAGAATATCTCTTTGAAGTAATAAATGGCTGGGTAAGTATGTAGCACCACCATCATCATCTTCACCAGCGGCACGATCACCATCAGCACATTGGCCAGCTGGCACGGAACACACTCGGCACCCGGCACACCTCGGGGACGGCACCCGTGTTCTACGCGTCTCGTCGTGTTCATGGCACAGCCAACGCAACCACAATAAACATGGGCTCGGCCGCACCACCTCATCGGCCGCCTACAATTTGGTGACCCGGACAAGCGGGTTCGCCATGGCATCACACCGCTGCTTGCCCAGCCACAATGCGGACAACGGCACGCGACGAACGTCCATCGCCCTCCCAGAACTTCCCTTGCTGATTCCGTTTGACGCCATCAGAAACCACGCTGCATGGTTCGTCATCCTGGAGAGCCATTTTTACGTTCACGATATTCAGTCCCAGGAAACCAGGTACCTCATCACTTTAGAGAAGTTACCTGCTAACCTAATTGACCGCATCCAGCTGCCGGCCCCAGGCCCTAGTGCGTACGACAATCTGAAGGCCACTGTCCTAAACCATTGCGGTATGGGAACCCAGCGGACGCCAACGGCGGCTGAACCAACGCCATTGTCTATACCAGCACGCCTTCCAACGGCACCTGTCGATTCCAATTCGTCGGAAAGCCCAGCATCGCCTGTCCAGGAAACACGAGCCCCAGATACGACTTTCAGCAAGACGGAGTCGACCTTTTGCTTCGTGAACTCGACAGTACATCCCGACGCCGAACCACTTCCGCAGGGCAGGTGTACGAGTGATCTCCGAGACCACTCCACTCCCGTTGTACGACAGCCGTCTTCCTCGCCTCAGGATGTACGGCAGCCTCCAGCAGCCGACGACAGCCCGAGATCCACGGAAATCCAACTTACCGTCGAAGCAGATCTGACTGCTCCCGACAATTCTGACGTCCTGCCTACGATGACAAGACTGGAACAAGGATTGCGGGACAAGCCTCCCAAAAAACGTCGCCGAAAGAACGTCTTGTTCCTATGCAGTCAGACGCGCCACGAAATGGTCACCCCACCTCGACCGATTTTCTGCTACAGGAGCGTATTCGGTTTACGGTGGCACAGGCGCTCTGCTCTCCGACCCCGGATGAAAACAGCGCGAGTGCAGTGCACGTCAGGAACCCGACACACCGGTGGTTCGAGAGACGCTTGTCGTTGGCGCCCTCCGCTGCTCCTTATCTCACCGCGCGTGCGCAAGTTGCGCAGACAGCGACACATTCCCAGAGCTCACACCACGGCACAGTCAAGCCACTCCGGTCGTCATTCTGCCGCGCCACGCTTCACCTTGTTGCTGTCCTTCCAGTAACGCCTGCCGTTCGCGCCACCATCAATTGCAGCAGCCGCTTCGCACCCAGCAATGCGTCCGCGGCCGCACTCCCAGCCTCGCCCACCAGAGGTTTCCCCAAATCCCGGACGCTACCTCGCCGACGACCAGGACCGTGCCATTAGTCAACCTATCACTTGACCACTGACTGCCCAAGGACTCTTCCTGACTACGGACAAATTGTACATACCTGTACATTGTGCATAGTGTATTTTTCTGCATTGTTATTTACATTTCTCACTTTACCGCGCTTCACGCTAGGGGGGAGCCCTGTAGCGCCACCATCATCATCTTCACCAGCGGCACGATCATCATCAGCAGATTGGCCAGCTGGCACGGAACACACTCGGCACCCGGCACACCTCGGGAACGGCAGCCGTGTTCTACGCGCCTCGTCGTGTTCATGGCACAGCCAACGCAACCACAATAAACGTGGGCTCGGCCGCACCGCCTCATCGGCCGCCTACAAGTCCATTTCACTTTTCTCGGGTTTTACTACTTGTAGAGCGATGTGAGTGAATTTAGGTGACGTCGCATGGGTAATCGTTTGGGTGTCGTTTACAGCTTTGCTTTCCAACCACATTCACGGGGTGGATTGGCGCGATCTTTTTCGTACTGCAATCTACACACCCAAAAAGAAATTTTTAATTTCTGTAATTCTCATTTTTTAAAAAGATGCCCGGAAAGAGCCATTTTCTGGTATGAACCACAAGTGTAGCTGAGCTTATCTCCAAACCCTGCAAATAAATAAAAATCTTCGCTGTGTCATTTTTAAGTCTTTATTGTTATCGCATATTTAAAATTGCACTTTACAAATGCCTTTACAAATGCATGAGCGTAGTCTCTTCTAAGTTTGGTTTTAGACTCAGTTTTGAACAAATTTTGATTAGGGAAATCTTCGCTTTCCCAACGGTTGTGGAAGAGAAAAGGGTGGTTACTTTTGTTTTTCCGCTTTAAAGCAGCAGCCATTTTTTAACCAGAAGAAGAAAAATACAACGACGGTTACTTGGAGAAACGTGCTCATTGGTATTTAGCCTCATTGTGATTTTTCTTGTGTGCCAAAGTGGTGTGTTGCGTGTTTGTGCTGGTCGTGTTGCTTTATTTTGGAATTTCTCTGTATTTCAATGCGATACACTTCTTCTTTTGCGAATGAGCGTTTTTTTGGAGGGCAGTATTTTTCCGCGGTTTTTCGTGTTATCGCGTGTTGTCGTGGTTAAATTGTGACTTCCGGAATGTGTGCTATTTTTATTTGCTTGTTTGATTTTGGTGCAGAGCTGAAACTTTAAGTTGAAGGCCCTTCGCTATGTTTACCTGTGCAATTGATTTTTCAAACACATGCTGCTATATGTCCAAATATATTTTCTGTATGTTGTTGTTAGACGGGAGCAGACCTTGTCAACTCTTAGTGGTTACTCGATAATGACCATCTTGCCGTTGATGGAAAGTGGAGCCTTTTCCGTAGCCACTGGCATCAGTTCGAACTTCAGCCGTGGCCGACGGGTCAAAGTGAGCAAGGATTGGGCAGTCGTGAAGCAAGAAACGAGCGTCGAGAAGCCGGCCGCTTCTTCAACGCAGCAGGCGAATGTCGCGTTGGTCTTGACTAGATCGTTGAGGGGACGTGCTATGGTGGCAGTATCCTTCGGAACGCCGGAAATCAGAACAGAGTCCCACAAGTTTACGGAAATCTTTTGACGAGACCGGGAGAGGATAGCTTTGGACGGTATAAATTCGGTCTGGATCCGGCTGTGCACAAGCAGCATTAACGGCATGGCCATGGATCGTAAGTTGGCGGCTACCGAAACGACATTTCGCAGAGTTCAGTTGGAGTGCCGCATTTCGGAAGACGCCGAGGATGTCGGAAAGGCACTGGAGATGTGTTTGAAAGGTGGAAGAAAAAATTATCACATCATCCAGGTAGCATAAACACGTGGACTACTTCAAGCCAAGGAGTAACGAAACCATTATGCGCTCAAAAGTGGTAGGTCCTTTGCAAAACCCAAACAGCATAACCTTCAATTTTTAGAGGCCGTAGGGTGTTATAAAACTCCTCTTCTCACGCCCCATCTCGTCTACAGCTATCTGCGAGTATCCCAAGCACAGATCAATCGACGAGAAATATGTGGCACCATGCAGACAGTCGAGTGCGTCGTCAATCCGGGGTAATGGATTACATCTTTCTTAGTTATTATATGCGAAGCATCTTATGGTCGGAGCTATGTCCCTCCCTTGTCATTGTGGTTGTTGTTGCGCCGTCCACACACCCACTGCGCATGATCGGCTTGCTGAACGCCCGGTCGCTGCTATGGCTCCTGCAGCGACAGTCTTGCCGGTGTCTTCCTGGGCCGGCACGAGACGAGCACGCTCCCCCTTTAGGAGCTCATGGAGCGACAGTGTGGCCGGTGCCTTCCTGGGCCGGCACGAGACGAGCACGCTTCACGCGCCTTCGACGTTTCATCGTCGTCGGCAGCGCCGTGCGTCGGCAACTCTCGGCGGGCCGTGATTACAAGCAGCCCACAACCATCCGGGGAACGTGCATTGACCTCATCTTCACCAACTTCAGGGTTCATCTACTGCAACAGCCCTTGTCTTTACATTTCACAGACCATAAGGCGGTCATAATCAAAGCGGAACCCTAACCATAGCTTGACGTCACCCACGTTGAACATGATGAGGATAATGCTTAAATAAAGACAAACTCACACCACGTACAACTTCTCTCTCTCTCTTTCTCTTTAGTGCCTCTCCACTCTTGCACCCACCAAACGCCTCCGATGAAATTACCCCATCTTCCCGTAGGAGAACCCTGAGTGGTATGCGAAACAGCCATGGGGTCAACGCAATTTCCCATTTCGTAGTTCCGGAACGTGAAAGTATTGTAGTTACCATGGAAACCAAAGGGGAAATTTAACAGTAGCTACGTACATCAACCTCACGGAAACAATGAACTGAAAACTAATGGGCTCTTGAATCCACCCCATGCCTGTTTCACATACTACTCAGGGTTCCCCTACGGGAAGGTGGTGTAATTTTTTCAATGGCGCGACTGACGACTTCCAAGGACTGGAGGAAGGTTCGATGATACCTTTGCTAAGCATTTTGTCCACATCTTATTTAGCATCACGGCGCCCCACTTGAGAAACGCGGTGTGGTCGCCTCTGTACTATACGATGCTTGGATACGATGCTTGACGTTTGTTGTCTCGCCCAAAGGTCGGTTGCCGAAACCAAATGTCTTTGTAGCAGGCCAAACGGCACGAAATTTCATGGGATGTGTTGTAGACAGACCTGGGGCAATGGTGCACGTGAATTCGTCGGATTTCTTCATGGAGGTGGCAAGACCTGCATGGCCATCCGAATTTATGGAAGAAACCCCGAAGTGGGATGATGGGAACAGGAATTCCAACAAAATACTTAGAAAAAGAGCTTCGGTCAACAAGCCGAAGTATAGGAAAAGAAGATGCGCGTTGTTGTCGGACACCGTAACTACCATGTGAGAAAGGGTGACACATCGCGTAACCAGCACATCGGTGATTGTTGACACGACGTATTCCCCGTCCGGAACAGAGGGGCACGCGGAAATATTGATGTAGGTCACAGATTGCTGGGGACGCGAACATGGTCAGTTGAACATAAGCGAGGCTGGCGAACGTCGGTACCGGCTGAAGCAAAAGGGAGCTCACGACAGACTGCCCCTTTTGCACAGTCAATTAGAGCTGCGTGTTAAGAGAAGAAATCTACACCGAGGATCGGGTCATAGGGGGGGGGGGGGGGGCACGTGTCTACTACTGTAAACATCACAGGTATGATTTGGCCAGGCATTCTCACCCGAGCAGTACAAAAACTGGCAACAGCAGGCGTCCGCCCATCGGAGACTCGCACAACACCTAACAGCGCCGGCGTCTGGATCTTGCGCTGACGGCGCCTCAGGCCGGATGTCATTAGGATATGTGTATTCCAATGGGAATTATTGCAGTATCCAGTAAATCGCCAACGTGAACGCCCAGAGAGTTGTTTCTCGTCGGTAGAGGAAGCAGAGGGTTTTCGGTCCGGTCGGGAATGTAGCATCACCTCCGCGAGCTGCATTGCCCAGTTTTCCGAAGGAAGTCGATAGTAGTTGGACGGCGGGGATGCGCGGCGAGGCTGCGGCGATCGGGACGGGCGACGTTGGATGACGGCGATCGGCTTAATGGGCGGTTGTGACTGGTAGGATTCGGTTGGTTGGGCTCAGTCGGGGAAGCGAATCTGTGCTGTCGTTCATTGGAGTAGCCAAAGTGGGGTCGAGGATAATAGCTGGTGTAACTGTTTGAGAAGGACCAGACACTGCCGATGCGATAGTACCGGGCAATGTGGCCAATTCCGGAGCAAGTGAAGCAAATAGGTTTGTTGGCCGGGGTGCGCCACTTAGCTTGGTTAGGGGGTGGGTAGCGCGGAGGAGGACGTTTGCTGTGGTGACCGGGCGACTTGAACCCTTGTTTAAACGGAGAACTAATCCCGCACACAGGGTGAAGGCTATTGTGTCACTGACAACGGCTTGCATGAGGTATACTCTGCGAGCCTCGTTCCGATCGGGCGCGTATGGCACTGAAGAAGGAGGTGCATGGCCTCGTGCTCTTGACGGCACGATTTTCTTTATATCCCCTGAAGACGGAACTGTATCTTGTATGCGTGGAAGATGTGCTGCTGTGCAGAAATCTTCGCACAAAGATGCCGCTGCTTTTTGGGGAAATCGGGTGAAGTTGTGGGCTACGCGGTTTACTTCGGCCTCATCGAATCACCGACATTCCTGAATGATAGCATCCACTGTGCCACACTCTTTGCAAATAAGAAGCTGGATGGCGTCGTCTGCAATGCCTTCAGTATGTGGCCCACTTTATCCGAATCCGCCATGTTGCTGTCGTTTCTCGAGTAAAGGGCCAGGACGTCCTGCACGTATGTTGATTCTGTCGTTGTCTGGGCGCGCGATGCCAGTTCCTTTTCAACAGAAAGCTGCCGACCATGTGGCTTCCAGAAAAAGTATCTCATTTAACCGGCCCTAGCTTGTCAACTCGGCCTCGTTCATGGCGAACCATTTGGGTGCAGCACTATAATTTTTATGTACGATATGAAATTCGGCAGCATGACGGTGGGATCCCACTCGTTGTGATCGCTGACACAATCGAAGAGACTGAGCCAGTCGTCCAAATCAACGTCGTCTGACCCGCTAAAGAGGCGAGGCTCCCGGGGATGACACAGGATGACGAGGGGTGCCATCGCCGTGGTCGTTCCATCACAAGGCATCGTTGCACAGGGAAGGGAGCGTCCGCACCGAAGCTACGTGGTGGGGGAAGCACCCCCGGGCGAGCAGTACGAGATGAGGTGTTGGCACCAGCTCCGCAACCTACAGCAAGAATGTTACAAGGCGACGCAGAGATGTCCTGTGACGATTTAGATGTATTTCTGAATGGTAAAGCGATGAGAGCCAGTGTCGCAGCAAACGGCTGGCCGAACCCAGCATCTAGTGTTCTGTGTAATTGTTGACGAGTAATCACCGCACGTGCTTCAAGGTTTCTTGTCCTCGCCGTCTGTGATGCTTCCTCCGAAAGGCTGTTACAGTTTTCACATTCATACAAAATAAAACAATACATTTTCGCGACATACATCATGTGCTAGATTTGCGTTTTCACACAAAACCCACAACAAGAGGCCAGAGCGTGTGCTAATTTGCGAGGCAGTAACGTGCGGAATATATGCCGATGGTGCAGGCGGCGCAATAAAGCTTTCCATTTTGGTCTTCATTAGATACCTAAGCCGTCACGTAGTGCAGTACAACGAGCAGCAGCGTCGCCCTAGCGCCGCTCGTCGCAGCGACCATACCAAAAGTCCCATTTGCGGTTTCCGCTGACCGATCAGATAGCTTGTAAGGACCAGTTGTACTCTGCAGCACTCCCCAGGTCGCACTAAAAGACGGAGGGTGAAGGAAGACGGAGACGGAGGGTGAACGGGGTGCGCAAAGCCGTTCCGCCGGAGTGTGTATTGCTCTAACGCCATTTTTAAGACACATAATTATTGCAACCAAGCAAATACATAGCAGAGTGCACAATGTTTCTGCAAACAGACTGAGAAAGCAAAGTGCGAAAGAAAGTGTTTTCAATATTTATAAACAGCCGTACTCACAATTACGAGTTAACCAATACAATATTAATAACAATTTACGTATTGTTTAGGGATTTCAACCTCGCACTTTATTAAGCAACAATATTGGGTATGGGTTTATAAATATTTGATTGTGTGCATTTTTTCAAAAGCTACTGAATAATTTTTGTCAACCGGGTTTTGTCAATATGCGTTACTGTTTACATATTATACTTATACGTCAATCCTGTATGAGTTTCTCATATCCCGTTTTGTCGAAACGTTGTGGTTTTAGTCACTTTCGCGGAAAAAAACGTTATTTTTTTATTATCTTCGGTGCAAAGGGTTTGGTAGAAGGAAATGGTATGAGCGCGCACACCTAAAAATGAGTACGTCCCTCCGCATTCTTGGCGCGGTAACGGAGCAATCACGAGAATAGCTTTCGCTTTATTTCCAACTGCTAGTGTTCACTGCGATTTAGCGCTACAGCCAACGAGCATAGTTTGTCTTCCATGTGTTACACTTTTAGCTGTCGGTGATGAACATTTTGACAGACTTCTGTCTGTTTGGGAAGCTACTAAACGGAAATTTAATTATGTTCCAAGCATTCGTACATTGACAAAACCCAACTTTTCGAAGACGGCTCGGCTTCTTCTTCAGGGGTGTCTGGGGCCACATTGCAGCTGCGTCCTATAGTCTTTCACTGCTGCTGCCCTCGCGCAAATCCCTTCACTGCGGCACGTATCGTATTTACTGGCATAATGGTCGCACTCACGTAATGATCGCACCCCTACAGTTTGCCGACAAAGTTCGATTTTTTTTATTTCCCGCGCAATGAACGCACCCTGAAGAAGCCGCAGCAGTATGCCGTATTTGTGCCAAGTGCGTACCTCTCTCTCCTTCCCTTTCGAACTGGGCATAACTACGTTACTGCGGCAGACTCGCCGATATTAGCGATATCGGCAAGCACGCGTTTAATATGGATAAGGAAGGAACTCTCACTAAATGCACATTACGTACTCACAAGGCAAATGAAAAAAAAAACACGATCAGGTTCCTTCGTCGGCAGCCACGTCTGTTCTGATGTCCCGCACTGTGACTTGTTGGTCGGACTGTTGTCACCTCGCAGCAAACTCGCTCCCGCACGCTCCGTAATTCACAACACTGCATTTTGTGTCAATTCGCCAAGCGAATGGCGGTGCTGTGTGGATTTTTATTATTGTTTTGTTTACTATTTTTTTGTGTCCATGAAACCTATCGTAAAACTTTTGACCCACAACTTGCGCTTTCTAAGCTCAAACATGTTTTGCGAAAAATTTACCCAGCGAAATCAACGCACACCTAAATTTGCATCGAATATTTTGAAAGAAAAGCGCGATCATTACGCGAGCAAATACGGTAATCCGTTTGTGTATACCGGAGGGAGAGTACCAAGAGGGCGATTAAGGTTCCCAGCGGTTCGCTGGATGTGCCACGACTCGAGAAAAAGCCGCTTGCTCCAGTTCGTTTCCCATTCAAGGGTGGCCTTGCTGGTGAAGTCAATGTTGAGGTCGGCCACTTCACAGTGTTCGGGGGGATGTTCTTGTTGGTGGTACAACAGAGGAATCCATTTCGCGGTTTTAGTTAAAACATAACAGCTTCGCTTGTACTTCTTTTCAGAGTGAAACGGCAAAAAAAATTGGTTTTTGTAACCGAAGTAACAGCCTGCATTTAACAGCAATGCGTCAGTGACAGTATACTTTGTAGCCTAGTAGCGTAGCGATTGGACCAGCACGTAGGAAAAATATTAATTAGAGGAATGTGGGAATAATTTACGTTTAGGCAGCGTTTGCAAATCCAGCAAAAATTAACAGAGTTAAGAAAAACACTCATTACACTTGATTAGGTTATGAAGTAATGACGTCTGTCGGCTTCGATAGACTGGGCGTTAAGTAGGTGAATACAAAGGGCGAAGAAAATGAAGGCATAAGTTGTGCGCCTAATAACTCCACTCATTCCACTCATTCCACTGTTCCATTTCTTGGCCAGGTTCTGAGCTGCTTAACCGAGAGTTGTTTCTTTCGTTTTCTGGTTGTTTTCATCCCCCCTTGGTTATCTTTCTCGTCTAATACTTGTGGCTAACGTAGGCGAGGCAGTAATAACGGCGGAGGAATGAATTTCAATTCTCCCGGCCGGGGCTCATCGCCTTGGTCGGCATCTCTTCCAACGCAGGATCTCCCGTTGGAGGATTTCATGAGTGGCAACGCGACGGGCATCCCGGTGGCACTGGTCCCTTCCAACGGTGGCTTCATCCGCCGGAACAACCCGCAGTCCATCCAAAACGATCTGAGGGAGGCCACTGTGCATTTCAAGAAAATCACGGAGGTGAGACCGTTCGGCAGGAGAGGCCTCTTGTGTCGGTCCTCTGATAAAGATTGCGTCGTGGATCTGCTTGCCTGCACGATGTTCGCATCAGTCCCGGTAAGCGCCTTCATCCCCCCACATCTTGCCTGCACTAAAGGCTTGATTCGCGGAGTCAGCACTTCCCTGACCCCTCCGGAGGTGCTCGAGCAATTCTCTATGGCTGGTGTCATTTCAGTCTACCGATGCAATCGAGTCGTGAACGCAACCAGGGTTCCCACTGAATCCGTGATTGTCACCTTTGCGGGACCGTCATGCCCTTCGGAAATCAAAGCGTGGCCGCTCCTGTTTCGTGTTGAACCCCTAAAACCTCGACCATTACAGTGCCACAAGTGCTGGCGCTACGGGCACAGTCAGGGCGGCTGCAAATCAGCGACTCGATGCCGTAGATGCGGGGCTGAGCACGTGGACTCAGACTGCTCTGGAGATCTAAGATGTTGTCTTTGTGGGGACGCTCACCTGGCAGACTCACTCAGCTGCGCAGCACGTGCACAGGAAGAGCACATTGTTGAAATTATTGAAAAGCGCAGATGCTCGCGCGGGGAAGCTGTAGCGATTGTCAAAGAACGCACAGCTAGCTATGCAGGAGTCACCTCTAAACAGACCCCCCTCACTGAGTCAACTCTGACTGCAATGATGAACGTGGCTGCGGAGAAGGCAGTAGCGAAGCATGTGGAGCCGCTGGTGCTAACTTTGTCTCAGTGTTTGGCCCAAATGCAGATATTGACCGCTAAGCTTTCTGAGTTTATACAGACTTTCCCTCTTTCCCCTGCTTCTCCCAAAACCCACATTCCGGAGGTGAATTCAGTTATTCCTCCCACTAAAGTCACTTCTCCTTCAGTGCACGGTCGTCAGGAAATGGAATCATCAAGAGCAAGTCCTTCCTTGAACGCGGGAGTGCCTCTTGAGGCCGAGAGTAATCACCCGGGTACATCTTCTGCCCTCGCGCACGTGCCTGAGGTTCCACTTTCCTCCGACGATAGCTGCTCCGACATGGATCTTGCCCCCGCCACTTCCGCACACAAAAGCAAAAGGACACTTTCTCCCGCTGATGCTAAAACAGTCAAGGGACCTAAATCGAAATCTAAAAAAGGCATCACTCGGACCCTAAAGTCAGGAGACATCTTGAAACAGGCAATCGCTTCGGCAGAGCTCGAGTCACCATAGGGCGGATCCGAGTACTGCAGTGGAATTGTCGCTCTGCGTTCTCGGCGTCTCCCGATCTTTCCTACCAAATTTCTAAGCTCTCTCCGGATATCATTCTACTTCAGGAAACTTGGCTCTCTCCCTCAAAATCATTTGCTGTGCGTAACTTCCGCTCATTTCGATTAGATCGCCAAGGTAGGGGCGGAGGTTTGCTTATATTAATTTCGGCCGCATTCTGCCACAGGGCATCTGTTTCTTTCACGTCATTGTCCAGTGAGTGCGAAATCCTTGGAGTCGACCTTTTTCTCCCGAATGCTGCTCCCTTTTCGGTGATTAATGCATACTTTCCATCTGGTGTAACATCTATTAGACCATTGGACGCTGCTTTGGCATCATGCAAACCCCACTGTGTCTTAGCAGGTGACTTTAACTCCCACCACATATCCTGGGGCTCCCGCACAGACGCTTGCGGCCGACGTTTATGGGAGTGGATTGGGGACAATAACCTGTCATGCCACAACTCTGGAGCGACAACCTGTGTCAGGGGTCAGTCCCGCTCGGCTGTAGACTTGACTCTGTCTACGCCGGGTCTGGTAACGGATTGGGATACGGTCCCCGATGCAACCAACAGTGATCATGTCCCCGTTTTATTTGAAGTTGTATGCTCTGACCGAACTCCTAACCGCCGAGTACAATCTTTCGTAAATATGACACGGTTTGGAGAAGAATTACGCACTGCTCTTCCTTCACTAACCCACGTTAACGAAGACCGTGTGGCGACGGAGGTCTTAAATTTGATTACCGAAACAGCAGTGCGATCAAAATTCACAGTCTCGTCAGTTAGAGATGGTCCTTGCACTTTTTGGTGGAATGATGAGTGCACACGAGAGTACAGGCGCAGAAATGCCGCGTGGAAAAGGTTGCTTCGCAATCAGTGCCCTGCTAATTGGAGCAATTTCAAATTTATTCGCGCAATTTTTAAACGCACTATTGCTAAGGCTAAAGAACAATATAAGTTAGACCGGTTTTCTCTTCTATCAGACCCGCGGAGAAAAAGCACCCTGTTCAAATTATTACGCAGTTGGAAAGTGGCTCCTCCCGATCAGAATGCTGATTCCGTTATCAATTCCCCGGATGAAACTCAAGATTTTCTGAACCGGATCGCTCTAGGATTGCATACGCGTTTTACATCAGTGGTACCACCAATCCTCACAGGATGTGGTCAGGATGACTTCGAGGAAGTCACTATGGAAGATCTCGAGAAGGCATTGCGTCTAGCCCCTGACGCGGCTCCAGGACCTGATAACATCACAGTTCGCATGCTGAAGCTTCTCTTCAGTGAATCCCCCGCCTGCCTACTACACGTGGTTAACCACTCTTTACGGCATTCGTGGGTTCCACCTGAGTGGCGTCTGGCTCAGATTGTTCCCCTCCTTAAAAAACAAGGTTTGGGTTCTACAATTGATAATATTAGACCCATCGCTCTCACGTCGAACTTAGTAAAACTGATTGAAACAATTTTACTCCCTCTTATAGAAAATATCCTGGAATCCCACAACATCTTAAGCCCCAAACAGATAGGTTTCAGGCCGGGCTGTTCAATTTGGTCTGCCCACATCGATTTGGAGAGCCGCATTCATTTGGCCCGCTCTCGATGAGAAGTGGCCGTCCTGGTCACCCTGGATGTTGCCAAGGCTTACGACAGCGTTGAGTACCAAATTCTTTCCAATTCGCTTAAGAGTCATCCTTTCCCGAAATACATCATCTCATGGATTATCAGTTTTCTGACCAATAGAAATTTTTTTTGTTCACAGCAAGGTCTGTCCTCCCCAGTATTCAGTCAAACCCGCGGTGTTCCTCAGGGCTCTGTTTTGTCTCCAGTGCTATTTAACGTTCTGATGAGCTCCATTCCAATACACCCTGACGTTCAGCTGTACGTTTACGCTGATGACATCGCTTTCTTTGCGTCAGCCAAAGACATTCACATATTGTACCAATGCCTTCAGACCTATCTATGCGCTCTAGAGGCTTGGCTAGATGGTCTATACTTGAACTTAAATGTGAACAAATGTGCTCTCCTTGTCTTTCCGGTGGGTGGCCCAGTCTCCATTTCTCTTAATTACCGCCAGCAAACCATTCCCCAGGTAAATTCTCTGAAATACCTAGGAATAATATACGAATACACTTTAAATTGGCGTCCGCACATTGAATATATTGCTTCTAAGGGTGCGCGGTCTGTTTCGCTATTGAGAAGCCTTAGCCACAAGAAATTTGGTATGCGCCGTGACACCTTATTAATGATTTACCGAATGTATGTACGACCAATGCTTGAATTTGGATGTGTGCTGTTCTCAGGAAGCGCACATTACAAACCTCGGCCGCTGGTAATGCTAGAACGGCAAGCTCTCAGACTATGTCTGGGTCTCCCACGTTACGTGCCAATAAACGTTTTATACATGGAAGCTCGAATTCCCACACTAGTCTCCCGCCTGCACGCCCTCACTGTTGATGCATTCCTAAGAATAATGGCGTCGCCCATATCCAGACCGCAGACTGCCTTTGTAACATGGCCGTCGTTGTTTTTCAGCAGCACATGGCCCAGATTCAAACGCCCACAAGTGATATTGGCACAATCCCTACTAGACCCGTTACGCGTGGCCCTATTATCTGTTACCGCACCTAATCGTCATGTCTCATCCTTAGATGTAGCTTTCGATGAAATTTTCCCCAGGAATGCTAAATTGCTCCCGTCAAATCTCTTATCCGGCATTTTGCAGGATCACCTTACAGGTTTTCCAGGTCACGTCATTATCGGCACTGACGCCTCCGTCCGTAATGAGAAGGCAGGCGTAGGGATTGTTTCTCCCTGTTTAGATTGGTCTTTTTCACTCCGCCTACCTGATTACACTAGCTCTTTTCATGCAGAATACTTGGCAATTATCTTAGCCCTTCGAAAGTTAGATTCTACTAAACAACATGTAATAGTAATCACCGACTCTCTCTCAGTTTGCACTGCTCTTTCGTCCCCAAATAGCTCTCCTCTACGTAGAGCCCTCAATTATTTATTGCCTACATCTCTACGAGAGCTGCGATTGGTGTGGGTGCCTGGACACGCTGGCATCTGGATTAACGAATCGGCAGATACGTTGGCGGGACTTGCACTGGACGGCCCAGTGGTGGAAATCATGCCGCACATACAGTTCCTCACCTCGGCACGTTTTCGCAGATTAGGCCTCCTAAAAAGCATGGCTGAAACTGCGTGCGTAGGTTCTGAGCTCGAGCACCTCCGGTTCTCCTGGAAGTGCCGGAATAGCCAATCACGCGAATGCGAAGTTAGCCTAACTAACTTTCGCTGTGGCGTACCAAATTTAAATTATTATTTGTACCGCTGTGATCTGGCCCCTTCACCCCTTTGTGTATTTTGCAATGAACTAGAGACTATAGAACATTTTCTCCTCCACTGCCGACGGTTTGCCTCCCTACGAAAAAGATATTTGGAAAACCCTTTTAATCAATTGGCCCACCCACTCACTCTTCCTCTAATATTATCATTCGGGGTGACAGTACTGGGTTTTTGCCGCGGGGATCTTTGCCGCGCTGTACACTCATTCATCTTTGAATCACGCCGTCTACCGTGCTAGCAGCTAATTCAAGATGGCGGGCTGCTCTTAAAAACATGTCTGCGCCTGTATCCTTTGCCTTCCCGCTCTCTGCCTCCCCTTCGTTGCCGAATCTTCTTTCTTTAATTTTCTTACATAATTTCCACGAATGTCCTTCGGCCAATCCTTTCCTTATTCATTTGTGCTGATTTTGTAGTTGGTGAGCTCTATCTGCTACCGCACCTTATTTTCTGGCAGTTTACTTATTATCTTTTTACTCCCGCTCATACTCACCTTTTTCTGTAATTATTCACTTTTCTTCTTTTAATCCAAATTAGTTTTTTCTCTTCTCTCAGTTAGCGCCCATTTCCTGGCCAATCCCCCTGAGTGGGTACGAGCCATTTTTTTTGGACCAACAACAACAACAACAACTCCAGAGTTTTCATACACAGGCATCTTATACAGATGCCAGGAAGAAGACAAATGCACACACAGTGCAGGTATTGCCGCACATCCCCGGCAACATTAATGTAAAAGTAAATGCCCTACACATTGGCCGAGCTACTCAAATGCGACTTGGAAAGAAATGCAGATGGCTACCGAAGAATTAGACGGCCGCCCAGCTAACACAGCCATCTTTCCTTGCAACGTGGAAGATACCAAAAGAGAAAGCCCTCCTTCGGTGTGTGTGGCCGCCGGGAATAGAGCGACGCCAAGCTGTGCACAGTGGTCAAAGCGCAGCGTTCCAAACTCCTGTGCGTGCCCCGTGCTGTCCCCGTGCGTACAAAGGCGTCACTTTGTTGTAAGCGTTTCTATCATCATCATCATTGTCCATGTTGGTGGCAAATTAGAAATCAGCTACGTCCTCCGCGCCCACCAAATGTTCACTCGCATAGTTACCAAAAGCACAGGCACGACAGTTGCACTAGTCAAGCGACTTATTTACTGCATGCTAGCTGCAGTTGCCCGGTCCTATGTCACCGTTCTTTCTTATACACTTCGCCGATTGTCCAAGTTTATACCGCGCCGCAGTCATACCGATGACTCCGTCACAGGGTAACGGTAAAACTGGCATTGTCACATGTTACAGCTTGAAACACAGGCACGTTTTGTAGCGTCGGAGGACCTTTTTCGCACACTGTTGCTGTATCGAACTACCAGGGGTCCATTGCGTCTTTCCGCAAGAGCATCATTAACTCCGCGATGAGGAAGTCGCTTACGAGCGCTCTCAAGGGACTGGTTACAAAGACGACCTTACGGCAGTTGTATGGCCCCTCTATCTTCTTCCGAGGTCACACTATGATGTCCCTGTTTAACGTGGTTCTTCCACGAATATGCTCCGACAGCAATTGAGGATGCGTTGCAAACGACACGAAAACGAGTAGCTTTTTAAAGACGATATTGTTTCTTGGGCTACTTAAACCCAGAAATTTTGGTCTCTCTGTCTTTATGTCTGCCTTTCTGTCCGTCTGATTGTCTGTAACTCGATTCAGCCTCCCGGCCAAAGTAAAATGCTCGTTGCGCAATAGTCTTATATACTCACAGCCAAATGTCAACGTCTAAGTCAGGATTATATGTTCATACTTGTCAACTTTGTTGAACAAGAACAAGGCATTACGCAAATATAAGACAGGTAATTATACACAAGTGATATTTACAGTGTTCCTTTATTAAAAAATTCCTGGGTGCTTGGTTTTTCGATAGCAAATGTTATTCTACATTTACTGCAGAATTCTGCCGCCTCCTGGCGGCATATGAAGAATTACGCGGTAACAGCAACGAAAGGTTCCACTTTCTGCTTGGGACGCAAGTGGAGCACGGCCACGCGGTTCTATAAACCTTGTAGTCGGCCGACTTCATTCACGCGCGTCTCCGCCGTACTGCAGCGCTGGCATCGAGGAGCCCCGCCTGTAGCTGTGGAACGCGGTAAATTCAAGCGCGTTGAGCAAACCTTTAGTGTGTTTACCTTGGGATTAGCGTGACGGAACAGGAACAGCAAGAGAGGTGACCGGAAAAGCGAAGGGGGGAGAATTTTTTCGGCAAATGTCTACAAAAACTATCGTCTTTTGACGACATTTGCAACGAAAGGAGCAGATACGCGGCCAATTTTTTTTCTTGGCGCCTCTAGGAGGACCGCACGGTGCGGCATGCCATTGGCATGATCTGAACCACACGTTCCCTTCACGACCTTTTCTCTGTGGTATTCCCTCTGGCATTCTCTCACAGCCTTATGCCTTCACAGCTTTACAGCCTCACAGCCTTATGCCTGGCATTCTCTCACAGTCTTATGCCTTCTTCATTTGGACAAATTGGTTGAGCTACGCCGTGAGGTCTCGAAAGAGCATTCTTGGCACCGTCGTTCAAGGAGACTGGTGTCTACTTCAGTGGGGGTTGTTCGTCATAGCGTTAATTTCCAAACACAGTTTGATAGGTGGATTTGCGTTCGAATCCTTTACTGGTACGTACATTGAGCGTGTGCATAAGTTGAGCACGCGCAAATTTCTTCTGGAAGTTTCGTCTGTCTGGAAACTTCGTCCGCGAATGTCTGCGTCGGAGATGGTACATGCAGCCGTGGCCGCACTTCCTATTAGATGGGCTCTCTTGTTTCGGCTGAATTCCCGTACCAATGTTTTACGCCTTCGTGGGCGCTGCTTCGGGAAAGGCGTCCTAGTGTCTAGGCAGAGGGGATAGTATTGCAAAAAGTCCTGGGGGAGACGGGGGGAGCGGGACTTGAGGTGTTGCGTAATATGATAGGCGAAAGCTTGCAGCGAACACAAGCATCACGCCCGCGTCTCGCTGACGGCGACGTGTGATGCGCGTCTCTGATGGTTCCAGAAGCAACCAAGAAAAACTGAAGGCTGGGGAGACAGCTCGTCGCCAGGGTTATGTCGCCCTTGAGGTAAACAATTGCAAGGCGCAGTTGGTGGGAGAGGGGGAGGATATCGCCGCCGTGGTTCCCCACTACGGACACCCACGTTTTACAGCCGTGGTTTTTACACGGAGAATCGTCACGAACTTCGTTGCAGCGCTCTCTGAGGACAGAATTGTATTAGGCTCGCAGCCTATATATACATATACCGGGCTTTTAATTAGCCAATCCAATTGTACATTACTGCGTTCTTCGTAAATTAAAGGCTCTGATAAATAATGTTCGAACTTGGGCTGGTGGGTTCTTTTGCGAATTTTTGCATATTTCGAAACAACCACGTGCCGAAGAAAAAGCGATTTCTTTTTGGAAAAATACATGCAATTCAATTCCAATTTCATTCCTCCAAGCATTGCGCCATTCTATTCCCATTCCATTCCGGGGTAGCGAAAACTTGGAATGCTTCCGGAGTCATTTCAATTCCGTACTGGTAATTCCGCAGCACTGCTCCGAGGGCGGATAGCCCAAACGACGAGGGATTTACATTTCTTGCAAAACTAAGGCTGTTATTTGTGGCCTCTCTACATGCTTCTTCGGCAATTTTTTCCGAAAGCAAAGGTGGGTCTGTTTGTGTTAATACACCAGTATACGATTTGCGAGAGTGAGTGCTGCACAAACAGGAATGTAATCACCTTCGATGTTCTGGAGGAGTGTATTGGCAGCGTGCCTGCTGGCTTTACCGCTGAAAGTATCCGCATCAAAAGAGGCCCGTTCTGGTTTTGGAAGCTGTGCAAAATCGAGCGATCAGGTGTGCATTTTTAAGATTGTTCATCTTTTGCGAGTTTAAAAGCATGTTTTTCTACCAGAAGCAAAAACAAATTTGCAGTATCTTACAACCGGCCCAATACGGTTCCATTTGAACAATTTGTTGTCATTCGCACAGTCAATGATTGATTGGAATTAACTCTTCAGAAACAGTCGCATATAAGATAATCGGTGAAATTCAGACAATCTCTGTCAAAAATACAAGCCGATTTACTTTGCTTACTTTGCGTGGATTCCTGAATCAATGCTTTCTCCCTGCTGTCTTCTCGCACATTTCCCTTCACCTGCATGAGCTAATATGGTATTCATACTTCTCTTGGGGTCTTAAAGATTTTTTTCATTACTTCCACTTTTTATTTCTCTCTTTGAGACCTGCCAATCACTTCATTAAATGAATTCCCTGCGAAGTTTTGTGCACACCTGGCGTGGTATTTTACCTGCGAATTTTTTGCTGTCAAACTTTTGCGATTCAATCCGCATTTTATTTTCCCTCCCTTATGACCTGGCCTACCCAGCACTTTTTGAAATGATTTGTTTGTGAAGTTTTTTCTTCAGACGTGCATTGGGGTTTACCAGTGATTTTGTTTTTTTTTTGGTCCACCCCTCATGTTGTTCTTGTTTCCAGGGGATTTAAGAAACAAAAAATAAATAGATAGGTAAATGAACAACTAATTAAATCGCGGCTAAGCCCGATGCTTTTCTGCCACTTCTCCCATTCTTGTCACCTCATCTCACTCCTCCCGAGATGATT
Organism: Haemaphysalis longicornis; assembly: GCF_048455015.1. NCBI lineage: Eukaryota > Metazoa > Arthropoda > Arachnida > Ixodida > Ixodidae > Haemaphysalis > Haemaphysalis longicornis. The sequence continues at coordinate 39,533,779 of NW_027526233.1, read as the reverse complement.
TGAATGGAAGTTTGTCGAATTCAATTCAATGTTCTCTATCTCTAATGCTAGAATGCCACCCGTTGGCACACTTAGTATCGTTTCTTTACATTTGTTTCCTGTTTTTCCCATATCAATACAACCGGGAAATCTTTTTAGGGCCTGCTTTTATCTTGCTACAGTTGGAGTGGTGCTCCGCTGTTTTAAAGCGCTGTTGCTTTTCTTCACTCGCTATACAAAGCACCCGCGCGTGTAATATTAACTAAAATAACAAGAAAAAGCCCTACTATGCACCTGGTTTTTCCCTTGCGGGATTAAGAATGCTAGGGTATGTTCCATATACAAAACCGAAAACCGGCGACGATAGACGTAATCACCCTTTGTCATTTTTTCCAAGCTTCCTAGCAAACTACATCCCACTACGTAGCTATACACTGTACAGTGCCAAACGTGGCAGGCAGTGGCTGCGAAAACAAAGGATGCGAAAACGGTATTTTTTGACTTACCGCGACAACAGTCAGATCCGGGACGCCTCCGAGCGCTCGCTTTTGCCCCGCTCACTCTCGACGGTGGCCATTGTTACAATTCCTGCATTTTCGCGCACATTCAAACGAACAGAAAAGAGCCCGGAAGACATCTTATCCCCTCGTACATCTGATGAGCAGCTTGATTGATTGATTGATTGATTGATTGATTCATTGATTGATTCACTGATTGATTCATTGTAGAGTTTAACGCGCCGACGCAACGCAGACAATTAGGCGCGCCGTAGCGGAGGGCTCGAGATTAATTTTGACCACCTGGGACTCCTTAACGTGCTCCGAAATCTCGAATACACGAGCGTTTTTGCTTTTCGCCTCCATGAGAAAAGCGGCCGCCGGGGCAGAGAATCGAACCCGTGGCCTCGTGCTAAGTGGGTGTGCCTGGGTTTCTACATGCCGCAATGAAAAGGATCACCCAGCGTTAAAATTCTGTTCCCAAAATTCTGTTCCCAAGCCTCCACGGCGGGTCCTTTGCTGAGCAGCAAGCGCCTGCGGAGAGCGTCCCGCGCGCGTGTCCAACCGCTGTGATGCTTCTCTTCGTTGAGGAGGCAATTTCCCCTCCCCCTCAACTTGTGGACTTGGCTCCCGCGAGCAGCAGGACTCGTGAAAGCTGAACGCGATGGTAAGAGTTAAGGCCGCTGCTTCAAGGACTGTAATGCGTCTGAGATTGGTTTTGTATTAAATAATCAGTGCCCGCATGACTAACGCGTGCACCTTCAGGAGACTGGAATAGTTCCACTTGTATGAACTGTTCTTTGTTACGAATTCTTGGAAATTTTTTCCTCAACGCTGAATCGAGGGACGGACAGAGGGACCCAAAGTTTCTCTTTTAATAACCCACGAAAGACAGCCATCTCTAAAACATGGAGTTGAAGAACGGTGTGGGAAAGCATAAATATGCTAAACACATCGACGGAGAGAAACCGTCGAGGAAGTCAAATTAGATATCATTTAACACCGGGGACTCAAGCCAGGCTTTCGTACCGTTGCTTCTCCGCGTCATGTGCAGATATTAAGTAAGCAAAAAAAAATAGACGCTACACCAAATCCCTGGTGCCACCACAGGGCTAGAGAACAAGAATAATTGAACACAAAAAACAAACAATGCGCTCTCGCTACCTCGCTTGACGTGTCACAATTATCCGGGACTGAGAAGGAGATGTTCAATTTTGAAGCGAGAAATGGTGGCGGAATAATGCTTTTGCGTTGCACAATCGTAGTGTGAGCGAGGTATCTAATAATCGGGCAGCGCTTAAGGACAGGAACTTATGAAGTGTAAAAAAAGAATAACTCTAATGAAGCGAACTCAACCTCAACCGTTTACTTCTATAGAGTGATTTTGCACACGTGTGCAGTAAATGTAATGCTTTGTGGACGCGCGATTTGTTGATGATCACGATTTTGGAAAATACGCAAAATAAGCAGGCTGCACTCAGGTTATTGTGCAGCCCTTTGCACACGAATATGTAGCAAGAATACGAGACTGCTGAGCGTGCAGTGATTCTATTCCGCTAAGCAAAGTAGAACTTCCTTCCAAAATGTTTGCCTTTGTGAAGCCCAGTAGGCCCGTCACTTACCCGAAACACAGTGCCTTCGCAGAATTCATTGACGCCGACTCCTCTCAATGAATATTTGCTGTTTCATGCACTGATATGGGGAATTTGATAAAAACGAACAAGTCCATGATTCGCCAGTGAACGTCGAATCCACGGGGATAAAGTTGCCGAATTCCATTGCGTCTGACATGGCACTTAGAGTGCCCTAAAGTCAACTCGTACAGGCAAGCCAATGCAGATGCGCGGTCCCGTGGAGAGGAATATGTGAAAGGGACACCTTGTATAGGTTCTCTGTGTACTCAGGATGCAGCCCGTGTTGTGACAAAACCGATAAGTGTGTACCACAATGAATGCAAGGCTGTTTTGGTTGCGATCCTTACAATGCAAGAGTCATGAAAAGTGCGTTAATTTAAACCAATTCAATGTGTCCCTTGTTTTAAGTGCGATGCACTTCTTAAGCGACCCTGAACCTGCGTCCCCCAGCGATGTCCGCATAGCATACCCACGTGGGGGATTGGCCAGGAATCTCCTCGTCTTCCTTAGCAACAAGGGTAGATGGGCGCGCGCTGCCTGGCCGCTGACCAGGCACATACCCACGTGGGGTATTGGCCAGGAATCGGGCGTGAGAAGGGCTAATGCACCCACTTAAAGGAGTACTGACACGAAATTTCAAAGCTGAGATCCGCTCTAGCAATCAAGTACAACGACAACACAAATAGGTGTCTGTGAATAAATGCATCTTTCTTTCTTTGTAGTTGTGTGTGTGTGTGTGATCTCTCTTTCGCGAACATTACCGAACAGCGCAAATTCAACTCGTGTATTCGCACTTTCACATTCTTCCCCTCGGGGAAATGCGGGGAAGTTTTTGTTTACAAAGTCCCACGCATCACAGGACTAATGGACCTAACGCAAGCCGGTGTACTTTCGTCGGGTGATTTTCTGTCCGGCCATTTGCCAGTAGCCGTGTTCAGCCCGTGTCCAATTGTGGGCTTTTTCGAGAAATGGCCGTACTCCCATGGCTGTCCAACGCCAGTGACCGTCGGCCGGTCGACCGGCTTAAGCTCGTATGGCCACATTCCAGCCATAGGGCTCCGGCCATTCCAAAGCCACCCATGTGCGGCCGGAGTACGGCCACCGGAGGACAGCCGAAATGCCGTCGCCAGACTGCCGCCGGAATAAAGCTGCCGGAAGTTCGGCCATGCTACGGGCATTGATGTTCAGCCAAAGTAGGTTAACTGTATCGAGGGCGATGAACGACCACTGCATGCAGCGCAAGCAGCTGACTCAGTCGCAGTGTGCAGCAGCACAAACCCACTATTTTGGGTCCACTGCACCCACATCAAAGTGAGCCCGCGCGCTACCACAAGCCGTCCAGCCTTCAGCGCAGCTTTGCTTAATTATCAGCGTCAGCAGACACCAACATTCGTTTATTAAACACTGCTCACAAATTGTTGTGTTCCTTTCACTGCTGTGCCTCTTATTCTGTCGGATACAGAAAATATTCATTTCTTTGCAGAGCTGGAATAGATGTATTGTCCAAGAACTGATATCGCCTGTGGGCAGCTTACCTGTAATAAATGGGGATGGAGTGGGGGAGGGCGGAAGGCGAATAATTTAGTGGGTTGAACTACACACAGATGAAAGTGCCCCTTTTAGCCTTCCTGAGCAGTTTCATGCTCGGACTAAATGAACTATTTCTATACCAGTTGCTTGACCAGTTTTGTTGCATATAAAACCGCTGGGCATGCCTTTACGAAGTGTTTTGGTACTCCGTGAAACACTCAGCAGCATTCAATGTAATTTCCTTCACACAAAAAGTTTGTCTAGTATTTCCCCATTTTTCTTACAAAGAAATTTTTTACTCGATCAACTTTTCTGATGATCTTTCACAGGGCTGATCCTAGGAGAGATCAAAGAAGTACTTTCATTTTCAATGTATTTTTATGTTGTTTTCATGAGTTACGTGCACACCCATTTATTGTCCAAATGAAATTAATTTTCCTCTAATGTCATGCTACGTTAAAAACCTCCAGATGGCGTTGCGAAAGACGCCCAGCTTCAGGTGGCTGCAGTTGTAACCGTCTGTGTTCCCGCAAGAAAAAGTATAAGACTAAAGTTTTATCATTTCTTTTAAACCAATTACACAGCAATGGTAGCATACATACAGCAAACCTTGCCACGAATAAAAATATAAATACTTCATTGTTCCAATTTGAAGGCGTAAGGTTGTTAACCCGTCGGAGTCGAACTTGCGCCTCCGCGAGTGTATTTATTTATTTATTTATTTATTTATTATTTATTTATTTATTTGAATCCTGTTTTGCATTTCAATGCATTACAGCAGGGATAGCACTAAGCATCAAACTTGAGACTGAATAATTCTACATAGCGCTGCAAAAATTGTCATCATAAGCAGTCAATACAATTATACGAGGAAGATAATTGCACTCTCATTGATATAGGTCAAATGAATCGCGCAAGGCGTCACCTTTAAAGGAAAGTTAATAATTTGCTTTAAGCTAGCGGTACCACTTTGGGATATGTAGAATGGCGGTTGGATATACTTCTCCCCTTCTATTGCAGTTTTCTAATGTTAGATATTACGAAAAACTTTCAGGCATATCTGTGGCCTGTTATCTTTCCCGTTTTCAATTTACGTTCACTTTTACTTTCTGTCATTCGAGGTTGACAGTGTCAATTAACTCTAACGAAACGTAATACCATATTCTGTATGTTTTCAAGAGTATCAACCAGCTCTTTGGTGTAGGGATCACAGAAAGCACATGCGTTCTCCAACATTGAGCGCACATAAGTGAAATACGGTTGTTGTTTTAAGTTAGATGGAGGTTCGCTGAAATTTTCTCTCAGATAGCCAAAAACACGCGAAGCAGTAACTTTTGTGTTGTGAACGTGCCTGTTTAGCCTGTAAGCGCTCGTTGAATACATTCCTATTTATTTATATTCCCCGGCCGTTTTTAAAGCAGCGTAATTTACGGTATACGTAATAAATTGGAATGAACGTTTTCTTGTAACTTTGACGTTAACACACTTTATAACACTCAACGACTTTTCTGAGTCACCCACCAGGATGTTACTAAATCGAATCATACTGCAGGTATTCGGTATCACGTTCATTCGCCACAGTCCTGTAAACTACACAGTCATTCGCGAACATTTTCAGCAAAGATTTCAGGCCACTATTAATAACATTTTTATATAACAGAAACAAAAGCGGGCCCGTAAATAAGCCTAGGGGAATGTCTCAGGTCACCGGAACATACCCGGGCGAACAACCATTGATAGCGACCGACTGCTGTCTTAGAAAGAGATATTGGGCTATCCATGCCATAAAAAATTCTTTCAGTTAATAGCTCACAATTTACTTACAAGAAGCTGATATGAAACACCGCAAAATGCTTTTTTGCAGTTCAAGAAAATACAATCACCTATTTTAAGCATATCTATTGCTAGAGCCAAATCGTGCGTGAACTCCACAAGCCGCGTTGAGCAAGAAAAACATGACACCGTGTTTTCTAGGATGCTGGCGATTGTGTTACACCAAATGAGTCATTTCCGAAGTGTAGCTAAGCTCACTTTCAAACACTGCAACTAAATTACATACAGGCTTCGTCATTGATAATGCTCTTTTGTTATTGAAAATTTAAAATAACAGTTTTTTTAACGAGGCAGTAATAAAATCAAATGAAGTAGCACAGTGGAGGGCACGAAGTTGAGCCTACCAATTCACAAGCGTAGCCTCTTCTACGCTTATCACCAAGAAAATATTGCAACATTGTTTTTCGCAGCGCTATTGTAAGAAGAATAGATGCAAACTTGCGCTTTTGCGCGCCCTTGCCTCTGTTTGGTCGGGAGTCCTTAACATGGCGCCGGTTCAGCTCCTGCGTGATGGCCGCTTGCTCGATGCCCCTTAAAACAACTTATTTTCGGTGAACCACCGCCATCGGGGGTCGGACATCTCTTCCGGTTCGATGTCTCCAATGCTCTCCATTTCTTGAGGGGGCAAATAGCCTCGTGCTGAAGCGTCAACGAAGCCGGCGGGTGAGTCGTGGTAGCGGCTATGACTGGCTAGGCTTAGCTCTTCCGCCGGTTTAGCACAGTCTTCTTGCGGCACTAAATGGCATTAGAATGGTCTAAAGGTTCTCTGGTAATGTCCAGCAAGTCCGTGCACCTTGCCCGTTCACCTAGTACACTAATTAGTGCCCACCAAACCACTAACATCTTCGCGACGTCCAAAAAACATCCGAACGTCTATGTACCAGCGGTATCTCTACTAGACATCCGTACAACGTGCAATATTTTTATGAAAACTTTTGGATCTTGAGATAACGTTGCTGGTAGCCTAATGTCCGACGTTCTTTCAATTATGATAAAGATATACTATAGATGTTGCTGCTGCTTCATTTGTGGACGGTATTTACACATATTTTGCTAATGTTGTTCATATGTTGCTTGTGTGTCCGTTTTTTACTTCATACGTGTCTATAGCAGTTACATTTATTTTAGCTATATCTATTTTCAAACTCTCCGCAGGCGTACTGTTTTGAAGTTGCCGAGGGGTTTTGTATGTGTTTTGTATGGCTTTTGTACGGAGGGGTTTTGGCCAAGTTTTGTTATCCACCAATATTGCTTTTACGGTAATATAAATGCGGGAGACATAATAAAGAAATTAGACTCAACATATGCCTGAACAAAATTTGATGCTCATAGGAGTTTTTATTTAGTGAAACCACCATTTTACTTGGTCGTTCTGCCTTCGTAAATAAAATACAAATGCTGATCTGAGAAATCGCTGGCGACACTGTTCAGCCCCATATGTTAACAACTTTCCCCAGCTTGTACCGACGGTGAAAGTCCGGAGGAACAGGAGAGCTTGCGGGCTCAGCCCCGGTCGCTTTCCCCACCCTACGGACATATTACCCCGCAACGTCGAAAGAGGCGGCCATAGCCCTGGCCCGCAACACCAGGCTGCCACCACAAATTATAATCACTTATTCGAATAGGGCCATTCAAAGCTTCATTCGTGGTAGCGTTTCGGCTACAGCACTCAGGATTCTCCAAAATCCCCATACTCAACCAATCGACATCATCTGGACCCCGGCACATCTGGTATGGGAGGCAAGGGGGTGGCCCAACAAAAAGAATAAGAACTAAACAGCCGTGCTGGGCTCGCTCCTGCTTTCTAAGAGAGTGCTCGGTCGGCACGCAATCGTCTGCTCTCGTATCTAGAAGCCACGGAGCATTATTGTGTGCTTTCCCTCGAGATGCTCTCGCTTGTAACTAACAATAAAAGCATTGGTATCAGTTGTTTTCTTGGTATGATGACATGTCACCCCCCACTGTAAAATGGCATACCACTTGAAATGAATCAGTCAATGAATCCATCAATCATGTTGAAGCCGCGGTATCGTCCTCCGAACGAAGGTAAGAGCAATAAAATGTGAACCCGATGCCAATAATACACGTTCACAGATTTGATAACGAATGTCCTCTTATCCCTAAGAGATTTTTAATGTAACGCTCCGCCACCGCATAATACTACGGTCATGCCTCGTTACGAATTAAACTTGTATTTCCTCAGAAAGAATTGAGGTGTGTGAGCAAAATTTTGCGTCGATCTCGTTGCTGTGTAGTAAGTCAAGTGATAGGAAGCAGATAGTAACGCTAATCAAAACGATACGCGACAGGCCAAAAGAACCGGCGACGCAAACGATCAGTCGTGGGAGCGACCACAAGGTGGCCAGTTGGCATATCCTGGCGCTCTTTAATACCAGAAGGGCAGAGATGCTGAGGTATTACTAGTATGAGCTCTGGATTATTATATCGCAAGTTCAGCGGTACGAACAACGAAGAACGAACAATCGTATTGACACAATGCGTACAGCAACGCCTATATGCTTTGTAATGGTCTGCAAACCATCATCCCCACGTTTCTCAGTGACGATGCTCAGCAGGACATAAACAGGAAACGTCTATAAACATCGCCTTAGTTGTGGTGATCGGGAGGACCCACGCGGGGACGGGAAAGACAGTCTACATCCTGGTGCAAGCGAGCACATTTGTAGTTAGGTTTTTAGACACATTGGTGGAGAGGCGCACAGCACAGCGGCAACGTCTTCTGATGGTGTCGCTTAGAGAAGACAGCCAGCACAGAGCTTGGTGGTATGTCTCCACCGTCAATGGTCGTCCATGCACATAAGCGTGCCACATATGGACAGCCCAGCAAAGAGCAATGCACTCTCTCTCAGTGATCGAATAATTGCATCCAGTGGAACAAAGGAGCCCGCTGGCATAAGTAACGACCCCGGTTTGGCCTGCTCTATGTTGTGCAACAAAACCGCCTATACCATAGCAAATGCCATCAGTGCATACTTATGTGAGCGCTTGCATGTCTAAATGAGCCGATAATAATAGCGTTTCAGGAGCGATATCAAAGTGTGTAAAGCCATAGCTTATCGGCTCCCCGATCAAAAAGAAATTCTTCTTTAGGAGACATGTAAAAGGCCAGCAACATTGAAGAATTATCTGGGAAATTGGCGAAAGAGTGGAGCCCCATAACGCTGCAGAAGTCTTTGGTAGTGCATGGCACTGGGGGACTTTTTACAGCGAGAAATTCAGTGACATCCGGCTGCATTCCCCGTGCGTTGAATAGGTGACCCAATGTAGTTATTTCTCGACAGGGAAATTGCACTTCGCGGAGTTCAGCTAATGGACCGAGCGTCGAAAAACAGCCAGAAAGTCATTACGGTTGTCTAGCTAGTCTCAAAAAGAAACTTTTTGAGACCAGCTTTTTGAGACCACCTTTTTGAAACTGAGTAGCGCTGTGTTTGAGGCATTCATTCGAGTTTTTCCAAGAAGGAAAACTCTGGAGCTTTGAGCGTAACAACTGGAAGCACCATTCTTCTTTCGTGGATACCGCGTACATACTTGATAGACTTACTTGATCTTTGCAGCCTGTTTCATTCGTTAAGTTTTGGTAAAGGGTGGAAAGAAAGTAATTAAAACTACAATTCGCGAGTCGCTCTCTTGACGCTTAACCGATGTAAGCCTACCAGCCGTCGACCGATTTAGATGGTCCTCAAACGCCAGAGTCCAATAAAGGCCTTGATTTTAGAGGGGAGCGGCTTTTCGATGAGGTTCGGCAGATTTTTCTGAATTGATTGATTGATTGATTGATTGATTGATTGATTGATTGATTGATTGATTGATTGATTGATTGATTGATTGATTGATTGATTGATTGATTGGTTTTACGCGCCGACGCAATGCAGGCGATGAGGCGCGCCGTAGTGGAGGGCTCCTGATTAATTTGGACCACCTAGGGATCCTTATTAACGTGCACTGAAATCTCGTACACACGGCTGTTTTTGCTTTTCGCCTCCATCAGAAAAGCGGCCGCCGCGGTCGGTATTCCAACCCGTCTCTTCGTGCTCAGCAGCGCCAATCCTTAGCCACTTTGCCATGGCAGGTTGATTTTTATGAACACCGGCAAACGTTGGCCGACAGAGGCAATGCAATTACGAATTGACAATACAAAATTGATGAAACTATCTATTTGTCATTACTCTCGTAAAAACTATGAGACCCTCATACGCTACTGCGACGACTCCATCACACAACGATTTATATTTTCTAAACATAATAGGTTCAGAGCACCGTTGACAATCTTAAAAAGTGTAATCTGCTGTCTGTACTTGAGAGACAACCAGAGGTAAGTGAACAGCTGCTTATTTGTCTGTGAGACTGGGGCACTACCCCTTTAAAATTTTATGACGTAAAGTCACAGCCACTACCAAGATGACAACCAAATGGCAAAAAAAAAGAAATTCCTTGTCATTTTCTAACCGTACGTGCTTTTAACAGGGAAGCTGTTAAGCATATTGCAACTTTTTTGTCCGCAGTTAAAAATACCAACAATGTCCCGAGCGGGTACACAGGAGAGCGGACATCGCGGCTGCGACCATGCAGTAACCAAAACCGAAAATATGCTTACCGCTTGGGTGTGCGTGCTTTGTGACGATCATTTAGCATACCCGGTGCACGTTTGTCAATCCAAGCACACCCAATTATGGATGCTGGCGAAGATTTGCCAAAAGATGGAAATTCATCCTTCGACGTAATCGTGGCAACACAAAATGAAGGAAGATCACACTTATAGCAACAATAAAGGAGTAAATGTCATTGCAGCAGCGAAGAAGCAAGTCGGCTGCAATCGTGGAAATAAACCTTCGTGATGGTCTTGATGGTTGCGTACAGCTTTGCTAACTTAGAGTCCTACGCTTAAGCGTGGGCGTTCCTAATTTTGTTCTAAAAGTATGGTTACGTAGCAACAGGGCAAAGATAGCAGCAACCATGATTTATGGTGAAGCGATGTGGTTAAAAGATGTCGCGGAAGAGAGCTCCGATGCTTGCTGCGCCCCCCGCAAACTTCTTTCTCCTGTGGCATTAATGTCATAGCCTCACGTTCTAGTCCTCCCAATATGTTCTTCTCATAAAAATAGCATACAAAGCAAATCAACCTGACAGTTTCATTAGTGCTCTTGAGTTTTGGAATTGGTTGAGAATAGAATTGCAGCCACTGAAAGGAGGTGTCCTCGTCTATGGCACATGAACTGTAGAATTTTGTGTTTCCAAATACGTCGATTGCATAACTGCATTTAAAACCAGGGTATGGTGAACGGAGTATTGTACGCCTTACGTGTACTCGCAATTCCTGGGAAGAACAGAGGGCGGTGAATTAAAATAGGCGGAGACGAAGAGAGCGAGGGAATGGGTTAAGGTTTTATTTCGCAAGGCATCGGTAATCTACGTATTTGAGTGAGAATGATGGAGCGAGTGCGCAAATCGTTTTACAAAGTCCCGCTTTTATTGTAAATCTCCCTAATGGGCACAACTCTTTCCGTGTCTTATACTGAGACAATTTTGCATGTGCGAACCTCTAGTCGTCTTAAATGCTAGTCGGTCCTGTCCGTGGGGTTTACAAAAGTGAATGGTGTTCTCCTTTCCACGTTATATGCCAGGGTTGAGGCATTCATTTCTGGATGGGTTGGGGGGGGGGGTTCTTTGTTTGCCCTCGTTGAGGCTGGTTTATCCAAAGACAGCGTATGTTGAAGATGAAATAAAGAATTTTGTGTTTTGTGGACATCAAATATTTCTTCTCTTGGCTGCCGGCGCTTTTTAATCTGTTTTACCAATCTCGGGCTCTATTTACCTCTATATACTCCTCGCCGTGTAAGAAGATTAAGTTGCACGTCTTTCAATCAACTATTATTTCAAACTGAAAAAAAATTTCACCACAATATTAGCAATGGTCATGTCGCCCTTCTATTTCGTTCAACTTGTCCGCTGGCGAAACTTCACCCGCGCACCTCCTTTGTTTGCGCCAATGAAGACGCGCGTACGCATCGCACGCTCCTTCTCGGTAAAATTACATTGTTAAGAATCAAAGTCACACTTCGCAAGTCCAACTAAACATACTAGCGAACAGAATCGTCTTTGTAGGGAAAGTCGCTCAGAATTTGCTCCTTGCGTCCTCCGATCATTCCTTGCCCGGTTGAGAGGCCAAAGTGTGCCCTTTGTATAAGAATTTGGCCTGTCTTTTTTGAGCACTTCTGAATGAGTCTGTCGAATATTAGGGGCGAAGCCACATCGGGCCCCGGGCTGTCGGCGTATCCTGTCGTCGTCTCTTTGCATGTGTTCAAGGTAGTAAAACACCGGTATATAGTTTTCCAATGCACCGCGCTTGAACGTTTCTTCCTCGTGCGCAAATACGCGTACTAGAAGAACGCTCCGGACACGTTTCCCTATGGCTCTCGCTACAACGCTTCTTGAAACAAAGACACGGGATTTGAAAAGCAAAACTATATATGTGCCTAGCCTAACGGTTGTAAGCTCGGTGAGAAAAAACATCTACGCACCAAGAATACGCATATGCACCACCTGCTTCGCTCCTCCCAAGGATTCACATCCGTAGAAATGGCTCGGGATTTTTTGCAGGTTTTAATTCATTTGGAGATGTAACGGCTACTTTCAGCTCGACATTGGTCACAGGCGACCTGAAACCAAGAGATCGTTTTCGAGTGCACCGTGACTTTCGCAGGCAAAGAATGAAAAGAAATATTACTTGGCTTATTTTTCTAGAATTCTGAGCATGCCTGAAAAAAAGGAAAATCTGATTTCCTAGACTCAGGTCCAGCGCATCATGAATTTTTGGGCACGTTGGAATGTGTCTATCACTCCTAAAATATGATTTGTACTAAAAAAGCGATATGTCAAGCTGGCCTAAACTCTCATGACCGATTCCATTTTTTTAGTACACCAGAATCTGGAAATTGTCATAAAGCAGACAGAGACAAAAAAAAAAAGGTTTACAAGTTGAAGACCATAAGGAGCACTGTGTATAAGTGGTAAAAATATTGATTATTTAAGATTATATATCGAAGAGCAACAGTGCCTGCGAAATGCACCATAAAGACACACGAAGTTTCAAAGGATGGGCAATCTTTTGTGGTTGAACCAAATCGCGCCGTCTTTTAGGGTGTTTAAGCTCCAACGACGACACCCGTAACAGACGGCGGCGAACAGTGCGTGTCGAGGCACCAACACTACTGCTCGCTCCGATGTACTTCTGTTCTGGCTTCGGGGTTGAAACGAGAGACACGCCAAAGTAAAGGAAGGATACACTGGGAATCCACGGAGAGGAAGGATCCGCACCGACAGCGCGCTAACTTTTAACTACTAGTTAAATAAAAAGAGCACATATTTATATTATGCAGGTAGTAAACAACCAGAAAAAATTTCAAACATATTTCAACAATTGTGTGGGTTTATTGTCCCCATATAGTGCCGCGGATTTGGAAATGAACAATGTCCTTTCCAGATGACGCAATCGAATATTGGGTAATACATTGGGCATTATATTGAGTAATCCATGTAACTGCAATTACTCTGAGTTATGATTGAGTAAGAACCCATAATTGAGACATAATTGAGTAAAATATTTATATTGCGTATTACATGCAGTACTAGTACTGAATTTAGTAATCTACGCTTGACAAAGCGATCTATTATTAATCATCGTTTGGATTATCTATAAACGCGTATATAGATATCGTCACCACCGGGAACAGGTGGTGACGATAAACATGTGACCCTGTTTACCACAGTTGTATATTTGGCTTGTTGCTCTATGTACCATTAGTATCAATATCCACTCTTTTTTCTTCTCTCTTCTTTTCATGCTCCACTTCGTAAGACTTCCAATCAGCGCTAGCTTCTTCTACCACCGCATGACTGATAGTCAATCACCAAATTCACCAATATGTAACAGTTCATACTACACAACTCCTTAACATCATCATGTAACATCCGTCTGCCTGCTGTGATCATTTGCGATGGTTTACACTACCTGAACTGTCGTGTTGACAACCGACCTTTACCGGGATCTACCCAAATCTTGGCGAAATTTCAATGTCATTTTTCTAGTCCTTTATTTTAATGCCTTACCTTGAACTATACTGCGGCATGAGGAACGACTCAGCTAGTTCTAAAGTATTTATCTCGTAGATGAAGGCCCTCAAAAAACCGGAAAGAAGGCAGAATGCTCTGCGTCGGCTTTTTCTTTTGTCTTTTTTTTTTAGTAGCCTTAACAACCAGAATGAATGCCCAAATATGCAGTAAACCGAAGGGTGGTTTTGTTATTCGGGTCCCCGCCGCACGCTTGCGATGTAACGAGTTTCGTACTCTTAGTATGCATACGCATGGCAGCGGAAATGTTCACTTCTGGACAATGTTCACTATAACAGTGACTCTATGGGCTTTAAAGAGAACAACTTTTTTATGGTCAAAGTATAGGCAAATTTTTTTGTGCACAGAGAGCATGCGCATAAAGATTTGAAAATAAACTTTCTTAAACGGGCTCATAAACTGAAACCCTTCCGGTTCCACCAAAGTATAACAGGCAAATTAAATAAATTGAAAATGGATGTTCGGATTTAAAATTTAAAAAATGTAAAAAGGTAATTCAACAGGATAATTACGCAGAAAATGACTATCTACAGAACAATGATAAATACAATAGATGTAAAAGCTATTATCGCGTTATTTGCTGCTGTCTTTGTTTCGGCGTGCGAGTGAAATTGTGACAAAATATTTGAGGGCTTAGATTGTTGAATATAAGCGTTAATTAGTATTGTCATTTCTTCTAAAATTTTTAATGTTTTTGTATGTTTTATTCGCTCTAGTTTCTTTCGTACGAGATCATTTTTATGGATATGAAGAAGTTGTTCTCTGTGTTTGTTTGTCATTGGGCAGTCCTGTAAATAGTGGTCAAAACTGTCTGCTGGTAGGTTACATTTACTTATGTTATTTGTAATGGCGAACCTATGAAAATAAACGGAAATCTACAGTGTCCAGTGATAAACTGTGGCGTGTATTAGTTAGTAGGAAAGTGGTCCGGAATTTTGTGAATATTCTTTATCCATTGGATATGTAGCTTTCATTTCCTTCTTGTTACCACTCAACATTCCAATGTTTTCTTGGGTTATTATTGAACTGCTTTTTGATAAATTGTAGTTAAATAGGCCAGAAAATTTTCTCGCCATATTTTGCTGCTGTTTTAGCCATTTCGTCCGCTATTTCGATACCGACATTGCCACTGTGACCTTTTATGTAAGTGAACATTATTTTGACCTGTTTTGCTTTTTGTTTAGCATTTCTTATTTTTTTTATATATTTAGGTTCTCTTTATTTGGATTGGTAATTGCTTTTAAGGTTGATAGGCTATCGGTATACAACTGTACGTTACCTTCTTTGAAGCTAGTTTGGAGGTATTCAAGGGCTTTTAAAATCGCGATTCATTCTGCCACAAGGTTATTGCTGATCTGAACTGTGGTAGATCTGAACTGTGGTAGTTTCTCTAACAACATGGTGCATTGGAATTTCAAAATCTGGAAGACATTGTCGCAAGACGAGGATGAAAAGGGAAGTGCGCAAAGCAGTACGGATCTACCCTCTGTTAAAGGACAACGTGGTGATGGCCATAGACTGTTCACAATCGGTGTCGGTGGCCATCTAACTAACGTCAATACATCGTTCGTATCTATCGTGGTTTATGCATTGTGTAATGCCACTCCGTAACATATTTCCGTTGGTTATTGAAGGGAGAACACAATACAGCTGAGGTATTTCCAAGTTTTTCAAAAGGTGGGAGCGCCTAAATGGCTGAAATATTATTATGTCTCTCTGTGGATCGGTAAAATTGTAGCCCGTGTTCGATTGCGAAACACTCAAAACGTTACACGATCCAGTTACTTGTGGTGGCCAAGCAATTATCATTTGTGAGATTTTACTTAGAAAGGCCCTGCGTATTTTCTGCAGCATCTCTTACATTTGTCCAGACAAAGACTTTGACTGTGAAATTTAACGCCTTGAAGTCGCACCTTGGGTATAAAGCGCGCCATGGTGGAAGGATGCGGATTAATTTCTACAACCTGGGAATGCTTAACGTGAGGCGAAATCTCAAAACCCTGGCGTTTTCGCTTTTCGTTTCCACAGGAAAGCCTCAACCACTTCCTGGATGTATGTTTCTAAGCACTTCGCTGCACAGCGTGGTACCGTTACATGTGCGGTGTCAACGCGCGCTATATTCTTTTGAGCGCCTGCTACTAGAAGAACGCCGTTCTGGCTACAAGGCGTGGCTGCGGAGTTCTGGGCATCGGCGCTTACGGCATGTGCTCGAGCCTTAGCGAGTGTACTTTTTAATTTTTCAATAACTTTTTTTTCTAAACTCAAGGCTAGCTGTTGTTCATTCATATAACGGTGACTCGATATTCTTTGTCATCTGTTTTCGGGGCTCAGCCTATCCCTACATTAAATTCACCATCTAAATCAAAAGAAAGGGCACGTCGCGTGGGTCGATGTGCAACGAAGCGTTATAAATACACGCATAGGATCAAAGTTGTGTCCTTGGACACTACAGCGCCGCGCCACAGCCACTAATACAACGCAGGAATTTTCAGAAAAGCATACAATAAGTTGTGGTCTATTTTACAAACCCAATATTGTTTTGCGCGCTATCATTATTCAATAATACATATTGTAGGCGCGTGTGCAATTATAGGAAATTTTCTGCAAACCAATCCTAGATAAAATACTGCTTATATAAAAATTTTATAGAAATTTAATTGGTTTTCAAACCGCAGCTTTGGAATTTTTGAAAATGACAAATTGTAAACCCTCTTTAGAAAATAATATAAGCAAGTTGGTGCTTTTTTGAGTGATATCTTCAATGTGCAATCCTTTTACCCAGTAACATTTATCGTTGAGTAGAAGGCTGTTAATTGTGTGGAAAGATAAATTGGCTTTTTTAGTCGTATTTGCATATTTCTCGTCCTAGATGGTGGTGAGTACCCTAGCGAACTAGCCTTCTTCTGCTCCACTCAATGAGAAGGTGACAAATCATTATTGCTGTGGGATCAGGAAGCAATTTCTGATCAAATTCAGTAGGATACAAAACGTCTTTTTTTATTATTGGGGCGATTTAGACACTGAGTTTGAACTCATTACAAAAAAAATGCTGAATATTCCACCTGCAATATATTTCGCACTCTTGGCACAACGCCCCGCATCTCTTCTTATGCTTGACTAAGTCATGCGTACTTTCTTCACAGCGAACAATAAAACGGGGGCCGTGAATTGTGTGTATTGTTTGTTGCAACTAGAGCTTCTGCCCCCACAATTCATGTTTAAACACGCTCGGAATAATGGGGCGCTTTATAGGGAATCCCCCGACATGCAAGAGCAGCTTCTGATCCTGAAGCATATGGGGTATACATAAGACGCAAGCAAATGCATGACGAAATCTGCTGGCTTTTCATTCTAGGTTATAATTATTCAACTTCAAGTACGGTTATTCAACTCACAGCGCTGGAAACTTAAGAGCTTTCAGCAGCATAACCTTATTCAAACAAATCAGGCTGGATGTTTCCACACTAGCCTGAAACTGTTGTTCTAAAGTAACTTTGACAAATAAAAGATTCCGTGCATAGAAATTTATTTAGCAAGGGGCGACATACACTCATAACCTGCTGATGGACAGTTGTTCCAAGGACTTGCTGGTGGTGCTCCTTCTTCGTTGTGCCTTTGGCATCAGGGGAACTTCATCTTGAACGATTCAGTTGATCGACATATTATGGGCTTGTGTCCCTGTTATTTGAAATCCCGTACTTCAGGGTGTGCTCAGAGAAAATCTTAATTTAGTAACAATGGGAAGAACATTGGACTGGGTAATGGTTTGTATATTTTGAAGCAGCGAAACAAAATACCGTATTCCGAAATAATATTTTGAGCAAAGATGCTTCGGTGCTTTGTTTTTACTATAATAGCGGATAACTAGCGCATATGTAAGAAAGATTTCTGATATGAAAATTGTGCTGCACGCAACATTGTAAACTAAGTACACTTTTTCCTGACTGCATCGCTGACTTTAGAATTGTGGTACGAGAGATAGCCTGACACGGTACCAGCAGGATCTCTCACGAAGTCCAGCCATCAGAAAGCTCTGCTGTTAAAAAAAATTGCAGAGATCTCGGAATTGTTTTCTGGTGTGTGAGCAATATCAAGCTAAGGAGGAACGCATTTCGACCTAATTTAACCGCATTTTTTCCTACACTTTTAAATCGTGGTTGTCCCTTTGTTGCTTTATTTGGAGGGCGCAAGGTCTTGGTTCTGTGCTATCGGGGTTATTTTTTTCCACCTGGGGATTTTTACCTGAGCGAAATCTCCAAACCCGGCGCATTTGCTTTTCGTCTCCACAATAAAGCGTCCACAACGGCCAGGATGACTGTTTCTAAGCAGTTCGATGCACAGTGCCGCCACATTACAAGTGTGGTGTCAACGCACGCTATATTCTATTGAGCGCTTCTTAAAACACCCACCGTTCGGGTTACGTGGCGTCACGGCATGGTTTTGGGCCCCCGGCGTACGGAATTTGCTCGAGCTGCATCGAGTCTAATTTTAAAATTTTTTCATCCCTATTCTTTGTAAACTCAATTTTTGTTGTAGTTTTAAGTAATGGTGACTGGTTATGCTTGTCACTGTTTCTCTGGGCGCAGCCAATAATGACGGTAAATTACCGTAGTAAATCATACGAAGAGGCATGTCATGTGGGGCGAGGTGCAACAGGCGTTAGAAATACACGCATAGAATCAAGCTAGTGTCCTTGTGAACAACAGCGCAGCGCCACAATCATTGAGTCAACGCAGCGGGACCCAAAAACACAACAGAAAAGCTGTAGTTCAAGTTTACGAAATCAGTTTTGCAGTTCCTTCCATCAGCGTTTTGGAATTATAGCATCTGGGCACGTGTAAAAGCATCAGCAATACGCTAAAAAACTACCCTATCTACGTACACAACAAGCACAATTATATATGAAGTTTTCTAATTTTTAAACAGCAATTTTCCCATGTCTTCAAAATAAAAAATTGTTGCACCTGTTGCGACTAAAGGATTCGCCAACTTACTCAAAAGAAAAACCTAACATGCAGAGTGTACTTCAGTTTTCATTGTATGAAATATTTCGAGGCAGTGATTTGTGTAGGAAAAAATAAACTATCTTGTTTATCCTTCTTGCCTTTTTCCCCTTTCGAAGGTGGTGACTTCCGGAGCAAAGTAACCTTTTTCTACTCCAATAAAAGACAACGCTCCAAAGCGTTAGGGTTAAGGTATGAGGAAGCAATTTGTCACCTTTATTCTTGGAGGGATTTAGACACTGAGCGGGAACGCAAAGCGAAAAAAAAAATTATGAATATTCCAGCTGCAAAGTGTTGTTGCGTGAGCTACACTAGACGAGGTTGAGGAGCTTGGCGTGGCTCCTAGAGAGCCCACTGCGCATTCGCAAGGAGCAGTGACGTCACGCGGTGCACAGAACTTTGCTCGCTGCGCGGCGTCTGTAACACACTACACGCACCTATTGTCTTTTCCGACCTCCGTTCCGCAGGTGGCGCCCCGTTGCACTTGATTGTCATGAGAGGGGTGGCCGGTTGTCTAACTCATGGCTCGTGCGTCGCAGCAACATCGGTGTGCGCCTGTCGAACCAGATTGGCTCTGGGGGGATTGGTGACGCTGCAAAGGCGTCATAATTGGTGACGCTGTCCCCGCCTAACAAATATACAGGTGTATACCGTGTGTGTGTCATTGATGCAACAGTAAGCATGATAATCAGGCGAATTCTAGACAACCAAGAAAGCTAAGAATAACCAGCTGAACCTTAGCTGACGCCACGTGCATCCTGGCATAGTTGAGCTAAGCCACTGATAATTTTTTCGCCCCTTTGGCCCAACCTCCACATCTGTTTTTGTGCTTGACTCAGCCTTGCTTACTTCACAGCTAACCCTACATGTGGTGCCATGATTTGCGTGTAATGTTTGTTGCCACTCCAGCTTCTTCTACTACTAGTGATCTTTAGAAACGACCGCAATAATGTAGCCCTTTATAAGGAATGATTTTGAGATGGAAGAATAGTTTCTTCTCGTCTAGCATATAGAGGTGTGTAAACGAGCATATGACACTGAGCAATGCGTGAGAAAATCTGCCGGTTTTCCATTGTACGAGAACCAGCATGGTTATTCCACTCACTGCGCTGGAAACTGTATAAGAGGTCTCCGCAGCATGACCTTATACAAACAAATGAGATTGGATGTTTCGATACTGGTCTGAAGCAATTGTTTTAAAGAAAAATGTTCCTACAATGAAAGTATATTTGACTGCGCCAAGATTCCAAGGTTAGAAATTTACTTCGCAATGAGCTTAATACACTCACTGTTGTTGGACGGCTGTTCACACGACATGTTGGTGGTGCTCCTTCCTCTTTGTGCCGGGGACGTCCCCTTTGGATTCACGGGAAATTCACCGTACACGAGGCAATCGATCGACATGTTCCCTGCTTGTTTCCCTGTTAATTTGAATCACGTTGTTCAAGGTGTGCTCTGACAATTTCAAATTGGTACTAATAAAAATAAGGTACATTTGTGTGGGAAATGGGCTGCAGATCTTGAATCAGCGAAATAAAAGAGACATCACCGCCTACCGAAATATATTTGACCGTAGATGATTATGTGTTTTGGTTTTACAACAAAACCCGATAACACGCGCATTGTAAGTAATATTTCAATTATAAAAATTTTGCTGGGCGTCACAATTTAAACAATGTAGACTTTGTTTGGCGTGACTGCCTCGGTGATTTTCGAATTGTGGGGCCAGAGATAGCCTGACACGGTACCAACAGAGACTGTCATAACAGCCAGCCATCGAAAAGCTTTGCTATTAAAATAATCAAAAGTATTAATTTCGACCTTTATCGCACCGAGTTTTATCCTACACTCTTTATTCAACCTGTTCTATTTCTTGCCATATTTGGAAGGGGCAGAAAGTTGGTTCTACACTGGTAATAATTACCAGCTATTCGTACATGGAGATAAGGCATTGTAGCGAGGAAGTATGAACACTATAAATATGTTGGTGTAGACGAAACGCCGACAGATTAGTTTATACCCGGCTCTCAGAAATCACGTTTGTGTATGCATGCATTCGACAACGTTATGGCCATCAGGAGAAGTATAGCCAATGGTTTCAGTCGTGTAGGATAATAACCGCGGTGCATCCTGCATGCCATTGGAGGTAGAAAAAATTAGGAAGTGTGAACAATTTATCTTCCGTTTAGCGTATCCGATGATTCCGGATATCACGGGTGCAGTATGCACAAGGACAACAGCTACACAGTGAACCGTGCTCTGGTGGATCGTGTTATCACTGACTATTGCGGTGGCGGTAATATAGCGTCCGCCTTTGACGCACCGTCAACAACTTCTGCAGCTGCGAGTTCATCTGGTAAGCAGATGGGGAGATCGCGGGTCGATACGTTTCAGTGATGACAGGGATATCGGAAATGCGTATCGAACCGTGTCCCCTGTGTTTTCCATCAGAGGTGGTGGAGGTAGCGTGATTACATCCTACGTTGCTTCTAACTCGCGGCGAACCTGGTCCCTATGATTTACAAGCGGGGACGCGAAATCACCCTATTAGAGTGTAAGAGGTTTAGAAGGAAACGGAGAGGAGTCTTAACTGACACCATAAGAAAGGTCTTGCACTCCGGCGAAAACAAAGAGCAAGCAACAATACAGCATGCCCTACGCTATTTCGCATGATGTTGTAAATTATAACAGAACCTACAGTTTTATTTCACCAACATTAGAAATATTTCCGAGAATATTTATGTTTATAACAGAAGCCATAAAAACGTAAATATTGCCTCAGAGCTAAGTTAACAGCTGAACACAACCACGGGCACACCTATCATCGAAGAAATATAGGCTGCGGCTTAGCTCCGCTCACCCTGAATATGCGACGTGAAAGCTCCGGTTTGCCTGGGAAAATATTTGTTACCCTTGGTTAATCGTTCATTGAACTGTTTTGATTATAGGCCTGCCTTTTAATACAGTTTGGTTCGCGCTTCTGCCGTTTTCAGACACGAACGGCGCGCGGGAAGGTAGCCGCGGGGTGGTAAGACGCCCTTTGCTAACGACGTCTAAGAGCCTCAAGCTCCCGTGCGACGCTCACTAAATACCGAAGAGCCTCGCGCTCATTCGTGACCAAGACCGCATGCACGTGCCCAATCACGTGGTTATGCGAAAAACAGCGGCGGAGATCGCATGCAGCAACCGGCAGCGGCCTCTAGCAGCGACTAAAGCCGGCGTCGGCGGAGCTCGCCATGGCGAGTTACGTGACGGATGCATTGTCAAAGACAGGGACGCGCAGTGATAAATTCTAGGTCGCGTTTTCTGCTACGCACAAGCCACTGTAGAAGAATAGCAAAGCTTTCATTTAAAAGCTGTTGCTGGTGGCTAGGTTACTCGTGCTCTCAATTACGACTAACGACGAATTATTACATTGGTACTTATGTGCAACTGTTCCTGTATTCTTCATCCTGCCTTCAAGCAACCAAAGCATAACAGCGGAGCCGTTTTACAAAAAGTAAGTTCGGTGTTGGAGAAAAAATACCACGAAAATGGGGAGCGCTGTTGAGCGTGTAACTTATTGCGAACGCCGAACGTTTCAGGGGCGCGCAGTGGCTAAGAAAAAAAAAACTGGCACAAACCATGTGGAGGAAGCAAATGCCCAGCGCTCGTGAGCGCATGCCTCGCGGATAGCGCCAAGTCCGAGGCTAATGCAGTGGCTTTAGCAAAACAATAACCTCCAGAACTGTCGCCAAGCGCTACCGTACGTGGTATGCTTGGCATGAGGAACCAAAAATTTTTATGTCTAAGATGATGATGATGATGATGATGATGATGATCGTTGGATGTTTATGGCGCAAGGCCAACTGGGGCAAAGAGCGCCAAAACAATAGTCGATGATAGGGGTGAAACCCTAAACACTAAGTAAAATGATGTCTACCACTACAAAAGTACAAAGTTAATGACAGAGCATGGACATAACTATTTCAAGATTGTACAAATGCGTGGTGATGCGTTTCTCAGTGCTCACAAATAAAGAAATCCTGCAGCTTCGCAATGCATCAAGCCTTGAGCAATTTAGTGCAAGCTTCAAGAATTCAGCTGGTGGAGTTATACAATGGTCACAATGGCTGCGTCCACCACACCCCGCGAAGACAACGAATACCTCTTCGGTGCATGTGACGACGATTACTCGCAGCGCAACAACGCAAATAATCAATGTTACTGACTCTTACGTATCCCCGCACGGGGCACCTCTAGCAATCTTGGTTACGGTATTGGCGCCACTGCAGACCCCGAGCCCCCAAACATAAGCTGTGACCTACCATGGTGATGTGTTTTTAAGGTGAAGGGTAGAAACCTCAAACGGTGACCATCAGAGCCCAGGTGAAGATCCGGCGTATGGGCTCCCTGTCTGTTTTCCAGGCAGGGAGCTCTGAGACCTCTCTCGGTATCAGGGTAACCAGAGAGAATGAAGTACCCCATCCCCTGATTTTTCCTATGGCATATCGTAAATCGAAAACCCCCTCGACACCTTATCAGACCCTGAAAAGAGTCCACACCGGAGTATCATTTCTAGGACTCCCAACAACCATTTTTTCCACGCCCGATAACTATTCCAGTTTCTTGGTGATAGAATCAGCTGACTCAGCAAGACCTGCAGCGTTGATGTCTGTATTCGTAATTTCAAAGTTTTTGCATAGCATTTATAATGATAAGTAAGAGGCTAAAAAACTCAAGACGGGAGAAATCCTTGTTGAGATCAACATAGAAAAACAGGCCGACCACCTCCTTGCCCAAACCCGCATCCTCGATCTGGACATCAGAGTCACAACCCACTGGAGCCTGAAGAGCTCCAGGGTGTGATATCTGTGCCAGACCAGCTGACCGAAACTAATGCCGACCTGCTTGAAGGCCAGAGGAACGAGGGTGTTACGGCGGTCAGGTGCATCATTATCCGAAGAGATGATAAGATAATCCAAACGAAGCACATAATCTTGACAATTAACCGATCCAAACTTCCTGAACACATTATAGCAGGCTTTATTCGATGTGTAGTTCAACCCTGCATTCCAAACCCGCGCCGCTGCTTCAAGTGCCAGCGGTTCGTGCGCGGTAATAATTCTTGCCGTGGAAGAACGACGTGTGTAAAGTGCGCTGCGCAGGATCACCCCACTGACAACTGTCCGTCCACAGCACTTACTTTTCCTAACTGCCAGGGCCGCACGCGGCATACTCCCGGGCGTGCGAGAAATTTCGAATATAGAAAAAATCACCTATGTCAAGACAACAGAGAACATCACCTTCCCAGAGGCGCGGAAGAGGTTCGCCTCTTTTTTCCTCTGGGGAGGTACGCCGACGCAGCTCGCCGGGGGGCGCAGATGCGTCTGGTTTCGGCCGGGAACAAGTACCGCGAGTCGGACTTGGAACCGCCCCTAACGCCCACGGGGTTTTCTCAGGCAGCCCTACCTGCCTCCGAATCGCTCGCTGAGCCAGCAGCGGCTGTGGTGGCAATTACGTCTGGTGGGAGTGATGCTGCATCCTGCACGTCCGCTGCAGCGTCCAAAACTTCAGGCGTGGGCGCAAAGGAGATGGAGAAGGAGGAACCAGTGGCAGCACCCCCCCAACTCCGCACCGCATGTGCCATCCGAGGCATTCCTCAAACCCTCGGGTATGGCGGGCAAGGAAAAGCGCTCCCTAAAGGGTTCGCGGTCCAAGTAGCCTGGTCACCCAGCACTCCGAAGACACGCGACGACGAAATGGGTGTTGGACCGCTCTTCTCTGCGCTGCACCCGAAGGAACGCGACCCGTAGCCAAAGCTTCCCGACAAGCCATAAAAGACGACAGTCACAAAATCGAAAGACGACACGAAAGCCCTCACACTAAATAATGGGAACAGATACATAATTCAATGTAGCTGCAGAGGCCTCCTTAAAAATCTTGGCTATGTGTATGAGATTCTGCATGCCAATCAGCCAAGTATCATGTGTCTCCAGAAAACCCACCTAAATTCTAAACAAACAAATTTCTTAAATAGGTACATGGTATTCAGGAAGGACAGGGTTGGCTGCACTCACTCCTCAGGAGGTGTGGCCATTGTCGCCACGAAATCATTAGCATGCAACCCTCTCTCTTTAAACATTGTCCTTGAGGCTGTATCAATCCGTACGATAATATCTAATAGGTTGATAACGGTATGCTCCATTTAAATCTCTCCTAATTTTGTACTTCTGAGTTCTGATTTCGAGGCACTGGTTGACCAGCTGCTGGAACTATACATCCCAACAGGCGACCTTTCGCTTACCACTTCCACTACCTCGCCATCTATCTCAAACTGCTGTGCAGTCCAGAGGTTTTTGATCATTACTTTACGTTTCTGCATATTATTTTCAGGCCCACGGTTCTACTGTGTTCGCCCAGTGCGGAAAGCATGCTTTGCAATTCGTCCCCCGAGTTACTTAGCAAGGCAACGTCATCAGCAAATCTGAGGTTACTGAGGTATTCTCCATTAACCCTTAATCCCACCTGTTCCCAATCCAACGTTCTGAACACTTCTTGTAAGCATGCTGTAAATAACATTGGAGAGATTGTGTCTCCTTGTCTCACACCCTTCCTTATAGGTATTTTACTGCTATCCCTATGGAGGATGATGGTAGCTGTAGACTCATTTAGATATCCTCTAGTATTCTTACATAATGCTCATCTACCCCCTGGTTCCGCAATGCCTGAATGACTGCTAGGGTTTCGACCGAGTCAAATGCTTTCTCATATTCTATGAATGCGATATATAGGGGTTCAGTATACTCAGCGCACTTCTCTATTACCTGATTGATCACCATACCATACCAGGATATAAATGACGCGCTAAGCCTGTCAACGTTTAGTGGACACGGGAGAGCGGCAACCATGCGGACGCCGCTCAGCACGCTCTCCTTCTCGTGCAGGTTGGTGAACCGCCGTCCCTTTTTTCAAAGCGCTCGAGCAACCTTTGTTTTCTGCTCTTCCCGTGCCCAAATGTACATTCTGAAACGATTGCTGACTTTGCTCATATTTGCAAGCAACTGTTGCTATGCGGCGAGGTCGCGTCAAACCCCGACCTCCCCGCCTTGATACCGACCTCGATTCGAGTGGTGCAGATGTCGGTGTACCTACTCCAATTGCTGCAATGTCTGCGAAGCTCGATGGTCGCCCCAGTGAAGTCATGAACGCTTTCGTGAGCTTAAAGAAAACCAGGAAATGCTTACGCGAACGGTATCAGACTTGTCCACACGGTTCGCAGCAGTTCAATGTGTGCTTAATTCCTAAAAAGCCTGCCCCCCCGCCGCCCAGCTGAGCTTCCTCGTTTAGTCGCTGATGCAGTACGAAGCGAAAGCACTGTACTGCAATCCCAAATAAACTAACTAGAAGGCCGCTCCCGACACAATAATCTGATATTTTACGGATTTTGCGATGATGTGTCTGAAACGTGGGAGCAATCACAATTAGTAGACCGCGACCTTTTTTCGAAAAACCTCAAGTTGCAAATCTCGGTAAGCACGATCGCTAGAGCTCATAGGCTAGGGACTTTTGTTGCAAAATAAAACAGCCCCATTATCGTAAAATTTGCATGGTTTAAGACAAAAAACAAAATATTGTCAAAGAAAGCGATGTTAAAAGGAACCAGTGTATCCATCAATGAAGAGTTTTGTAGATCCACAAGGCTTACCCGGAAAAAACTAATCGAATTTGGAAAAGCAAGTGGTCAAGCTTTCACGTTGCGGTGCAACATATATATAATGTCCAAAGTTAAAAAAACCTATGTGTACTGCTCGGCTACCGACACTCTGTGTGAAATTGTTTGCCCCCGAGACACGCAGGCGCAAGCTAACAACTCCTCAACAAGCTCGGATAGTCAAGGGGCATTGTAGCAACCAACCATCGGGAAGTCGCAAAGCGTATCGATACTTTGCACTAACATAAGAAGTGTAATCGGCAAACTCTCCTCTGATGTTGATTCCTGTAAAGCCGATATCCTAGTTCTAACGGTAACTTGGGTTTCGGCAAAAATAAAGAATGAAATACTGGAATGCGAAAAAACGTGCACATTTTACCGTTTTGACCATGATGTTCTGTCTTTATGTGGTGTACTCATTGCTGTCAGTGACACCCTAGTATCTTCTACCGTCCTTATCTGTACAGGATTAGAACTTGTCTTTGTGCGCGTGACTATTTCTACCCGGCACTTTATTTTTTGCGCTTTTGTAGGCCACCTGATACCTCACCTTCCTTTTCCAGAGTTCTACACGATGCACTTAACCAGCTAATTGTTCGATATCCCAACGCTCCGTTGTTTTTTTTTTTGTGGGGAGCGACTTTAACTTCCCAGATATTGTGTGGAACAGGGACTCGATCACGCTTAAACATGCCTCCTCTAAATGTTCAAATTTTATAAACGTATGCACGACTTTTATCTCCCACAGATCGTCCACAAACCCACTCGTATTTCTGCCAGTAGTTCTAGCACTTTGGATTTAATTCTGACTACTACTCTCGACTTGAACTCTCCTCTTAGTTACCCTAGTAAAATAGGCGACCATTTAGTATTTCACTTCACGCTTAAGGCACAGGCACCGTAAAAGAAAACACTTAAAATATTTGAGGATTACTCTAGAGCGAACATTGAATTACTCACTACCGAATTGGAACAATTCACGGAGGACGTTTTGGAAAACTTTAAAGAACGCTCGGTCAATGAGAATTTGTCCTTTTACAGAAATAAAGTGTTGTCCATACAAAATCCGATAAAACCCACGTTCTTCTTGGTTTTACTACCATTTAGGCCGTTTACGCAACAAAAAGAAGCGTTGGTTTCGTAAAGAAACACGTGCGAATAATGCAGCCCGATGGATCGACTATCAGCGAACTAACGCAGAATACACAAACGTAGTGCGCATTGCAAAGAAAAAATTCTTTAGCAATACACTACTTATGGTCTTACAAACTAACCAACAATTTTGGAACATAGTAAATGGTACTACAACAAGTTTGATCCAGCTCGCTTCCACTGATGATCTCCCGTTACCGGTTGATGAATTCTGTACTGTCCTTAATGACGCGTTTTCTGCAGCTTTCAACCATGATTCTCCCACTTGTATTCCTGTTGTGCACAGCGAAACTTTTGAGTGTATGAATTCAATAACTATCGACTGGCTTGTTGTTCGCAATATATTTACGGATCTAAACATTTCTTCTTCTTCAGGCCCCGACTCGATTATTTCAAAAATGCTGAAATGTTCAGAACTGTGCTCGGCCATCATTTTGTCTAAAAGTTTTGCGCCATCTTTACAGCAAAGTGCCCTTCCTGCTGATTGGATAAACGGGCAGCTGGTTCCTGTTCACAAGTGTGGTGATTCACATTTTCCTGGCAACTACCGTCCTATATCTTTAACGAGTATTCCCTGTAAAATGTTTGAGCATATTTTGTGCTCTCATCTTATCAGGTATTTAGAATTTATTTAAGTTTTTACAAATGCTAACATGGATTCAGAAAATATCTATTGTGTGAAACGCAGTCGCTTTCTTTCACTAACGATCTGTTCATTATTGTAGACAAGGGTTGTGATACTGACTGTGTTTTCCTCGACTTCGCCAAGGCGTTTGATTTTGTTTCGTATGATTTACTTATTCTTAAACTCAGCAAGCTAAACATGGATGACAATGTACTTTTTTGGATCAAAAGTTTCCTTTATAACGGCACGCAATACGTCATTGCTTATGGTTTGTCATCTGCATATTCTCCAGTCTCTTCCGGTGTGCCACAAGGGCCAGTCATGGGGACACTTCTCTTTCTCGTTTATGTTAACGACCTTCCCAGCTGCATCACTCACTCATTTGCAGATGACTGCAGATGACTGCAGTTTCAGATGACTGCAGATTATCTGCAAACTGTAGATGCAGTTTGCAGATGACTGTGTCTTATACAGTCAAACGCTTGTATAACGAAGCGTGCGGGACCGTGGTGATTGTTCGTTATACTCGTCACTTCGTTATATGCGTCGCGTACTAAATTGACACCCCATAAAGCAGATAAGCATATATAAGAAGCAGAAGTTTATTCAATCTTACAAGAAGATGAAGGTTACAAAGCAAAATTATACAGACGAGGGTCCCATAGTCGAGACTGCACCGGGACCCTCGGGTAAATATTACATGGAAGAATAAAACACAGTGAAAGCCGCTAGAATCATATTATACAGTGGCATAATATAGAGCTATATGCATTGCAGAGTAGTGATATAAATTACAAAAAATTATAGACAATATAGCAATACAAAATAAGTAATATATGTAGGGCGGACTCGAAGGGGGAGGAAAAAAGGACAAATAGAATAACAGGAAACGCAATATTATACATGTAAAACTATAGTACTATTCAAAAGAACACCAAGGAATTTTCACGCGATCAAAAACACTAAACCACGCATCTAGGGGAAATTACTAAACACCCTGTGCCACAAGAAACAAAAGCAGGCATAATTACATTCACTCAGTATGAGAAAACACGATGAAGCAAAAAGGAGAAAAGGAATTAAAGTGAAATGTAACATAAATTAATAAAACCCCCGTGCCGCACTACAAACATACATTCAACGAGAAAAAACAATACTCGAAAGTGCAACGAATATTACTCAAAAATACACAAAACATTTCACTATGACTGCAATGTACCATTCAGCACTATAGAAGAAATTGTTTCAGAAGCCTTTTAAATGATGATAAAGATGATAGAGCTTCAATTTTATCGGGCAGGCTGTTGTAGTTTCCAATAACTGAAAAATGCGAATGCATTTTACCGTAGTTAGTGGAATACAGTAACAAAATATTACAATTAGCAGCGAACCTATATTTATTGGTAATATACTGCCAGCCAGCTGTTGGCAGCCAAGGCAGGAGTGGTTACATATTGATACATTCAGCACTGTGGTGCAGCGGAGAACTCGCGTGGTACAGCGAAACACGTAACCGAACAAGAGAGACAAAGTTTACTGAGTAGAAACCAACAATCCGAAAAAAAATAGCGCGTAACATAGCCGACAAAAGCACTCTTGGTTAAGTACATCCATCACAAAGTTTCCGGAGCAGGATCAAGCAAAAAAAGCGCGTAACACACCAGAAAACAGACTGTTGGGTAGGTACATCCCGGCTTCCAAGAAAATACACACAAGTTGAAATGTACACAATGTTTGCCCAATGCGAGGCGATAATGCTCGTTGGCGTCTTGCGGGCCCTGTTTGTTGGTTAAAAGTACGAACTGATGGATGATACGAATGATTCCGCGGTCACAATTTCAGTGACAGCTTGTGGCAGCGCATTCCAATCCGATATTGTTCGTGGAAAAAAAGAAAAACGGTGAGCATTAGTTTTTGTGCGGAGCATTTCGATTGTTTTGGCATGTTTGTTACGTGTTTGACGCGATGTATTAAACTGCATGTAGGTGTTAAAGACTATTCCTAACTTATTGTTAGCAATGTTGAACAGAAATTGCAGACGGTGTAGTATCCGGCGTGCCTTTAGTGTTGGAAGTCCTGATCGGGTACGTAGCTCTGTAACTGAAACACGCCTGGCATACGCGTTTTAAATAAACCGTAGGGATTTGTTTTGAATGCATTCGAAACAGAGTATGTCTGCTTTCGTATGGGGATCCCACACAACATCTGCATATTCCAATATAGGTCGTACTAAAGATGTGTATGCGTATTGTTTTGTTTTGCTTGTGCAATGTTTTAATCGGTGCCTTAGCAACCACAAACGTTGAATAGCAATTATGATATGATTCGAATATGTGTGTTCCAGCTTAGATTTGAAGTTATTGTTACACCTAGGTATTTAAACTGGTTTTCAGTTTGCAGTGCAGTATTGTTCAGTTTGTAAGGAAATTCGACGGGGTGTCTTTTACGGGTTATGGTCATTTGGGCACACTTTTTTACATTGAGGCTCATTTTCCAGGAATTGCACCAGTCAGTGATAGCACTTAGATACGTGCTAAGGGCAGTCTGGTCCTCTCTCGTGCGAACAGGAAGGTACGCAACGCAGTCATCGGCAAAAAGCCGACAGCGCACTGAAGATGAAGAAGACAGATCGTCCAAATAATTCAGAAATAAGAGTGGACCCAGGACCGAACCTTGGGGAACACCAGAGTATAAGGGGCTAAGTTTGGCGTATTATTAGCAATGTGGACGTACTTATATCTGCTTGACAAATACGAATCCAGCCACCCGAGAATTTTCAGGTTAGCTAATATTTTTTTTTTTTTTTTAAACATCAAGTGAGAATGGGAGAAACGGTCAAAGGCTTTTTCAAAATCTATAAAAACTGCGTCAATTTGCCCGCCTTCATCAAGCGATTCAAAGAGATCGTTTGTAGTATGAATTAAGTGCGTTACGGTTGAAAACCCAAGTCGAAATCCGTGCTGATTAGGAGAGAAGAAGTTATTTTGTTTCAAGAATGAGCTGATATATTTGAAAAGAAAGTGTTCCATCACTTTACTTGCTGTGCACAAGAGAGAAATCGGCCGGTAATTTTTAATATCAAATTTGTCGCCGTACTTGGGAACGGGGACAACTTTAGCCTTTTTCACCTTTTTCAACTTCACCTCGTATGATGCTTTCTCGAAAAATTACAAACAAAAATCATGAGCACCACTCAGCATACCTAACTAAGAAAGCATTTGGTATATCGTTTGGTCCAGGTGATTTTTTTGCGTCGAGGTGGAGCAGAGCGGAGGAAATGCCCTCCTCGGTAACAACCAAATCAGGTATATTTATGCAAGACACCAAACATTCTGGTGGTGAGTCGACTGTCCGTACAAATACAGATGAAAAGTAATCATTGAAGGCCATTGCCAAGGAGCGCGCGTCAATGACATCAACATTATTCACTTTTAGTTTCTTTATTCTCTCTTTTTTGTTAGTTAGGTGCATCCAGAATTTTCTCGGATTAACACTCATGAAGTTATGCATCCTTACATTAAAAAAGTGAAATTTCGAGCTTATGGTTTTTTTCCGAAGCTGAGTCCGCAGGGTCGTTAGCAGACAGTTACTGGCTGCGTTGGAAATGCGTGATAGCCGTCTTATTTTACGTTTGAGTTGAAGAATCTCACGTGTGATCCAGGGACTTTGGTTAGCAATTTTTTTCTTTTTTAATGGAACATAAGTAATGCTCTTCTGTACGATGTTTTTAAATTGAGTAAATTGAATATGTTTATTTACATCAAATTTAAACTCCAATAGGCGAAAAAAAGTCAACAATTTTCTTCTGCACAGTAGTATGACGTACTGAATGCGCAACCACCACCGACCTGATGCTATTGAGGTTCATGGCATGCTGCGGCGCGAGGTCAGGGAGTGACGAGATATACATCTGTAGCGCGTCAAATGCCGCTATCGCTTCGCGGGTAGTCATAACGCTTGGCTCCTCTGCAAGCTCTTCATCGCTACTCGCCTGGTCATTTGTGGCGTCCCTTTTCTCTATGACGGCCTTCACGATGTCGTCAGTTGTAAGGTCAGAGCAAATTAGGACCTGGTCGTCCACCGAGACGTAATCGTCGGCCGTCACAACCAATGCGGCGTCGCAACACGCACGCACGTGTTTATGGACTCCTGCAGCTCCGTGTCCGAAATGGGTGACTCATGATCGTCGGCACATCTATCGGCTGTGTCAGCTTTCGTGAATCCAGCACAGCGCGAGCAATTACGCACAACGTCGGCGGGCACCTTCCACCATGCGTCGGTAACAATTTCAATGGCCTGGCGGACGTTGATCCTAGTTGGCCCTTCAATGTTGTGTAGGAGGTTGAGCAGGATTCGCTGCAGCATCATCGTGCGGTAGCGTGCTTTAACGGACCGTATGATCCCTTGGTCCAATGGCTGCTGCACCGAAGTGCAATTCCGTTGCAGAAAAATCACTTCCACGTGATTTAGCACCGGGATCTTGTTGTGTGCGGCGCAGTTCTCGATGAGAAGAGCAATCTTGCGATTCTGAAGGCGCATTGTTTTCTCCAGTTGCAAAAGCCAGGTTTGGAAAAAGTCCGCCGTCATCCAGGCCTGTTTGTTGGCAACATATTCTGCTGCAAGGCTACGCACGCCCTTAAAGCATCGTGGCTTTGCCGACCTCCCAATCATTAAAAGCTTCAGCTTTTCAGTCCCTGCTGCATTGAAGCAGAGCAGCACGGTAAGACGTTGCTTGGACTTTTTTCCCCCTTTGCAGCGATCTGTTTTCCCGTACAGGGTCTTCTGAGGTAGCAACTCATAAAAAAGACCAGTTTCGTCCGCATTAAATGTGTCTTCCGGCCTGTACTCGTGCAGCATCCTCAGCAGTTCGGACTCACGCCAACTGTCGGCGAGATCGATGCGGTTGGTCGGTCTCTTAGCCAGGCACAGTCTTGAAAACAATGCCATGTCTTTGTTTAAAGCTTCTCAGCCAGCCGCTCGTCGCTTTGAAGCCGCTTCATCCACGCCGAAGGCAAAGGCAAACTGTTTTGCCTTCTGACGCAGCAACGGCCCACCGACAGGAATCTTTCTTGCACGTACATAGGCAAACCTATAGGCAAACATAGACGGCGGCGTCAACATCCTGAAATGTGGCTGCACGGACCAGTTTTATTGGCGGGTCTGTTTTATGTTGTGCCACTTGCTAATATATCTTTTCTTTGTCCTTAAGGAACGTCGACAATGTTGATGCGCTGATACCGTACTCCTCGGCTACGTCCTTTTTTTTGGCCGCTCTGCACGGCACTGATGATCTTTATATTCTCATCGAGGCTGAATTGTCGTCACTTTTTAGTCCCTGCACCTTCACCTGCACTCATCGCGATTCCAAGACGTTGCAACACGAACACGGCGCAATCGAACAACCACGCTACAGACCACATCATGAACAGACTCGCTTCTCTCCGCAGTCAGGCAGTGCGCGCATGCGCACACTTAGCTTACACTTCTTACGCCGTTTTTCTGCAGCCGCCTCCCCAAGACTAGCCCGAAAGCTCTCCTCCAAATCGTTATTGCCCTTTGTTTCTTTCTTCTCGCAACCGCCCTGTCATTCTAAAAAATAATCTCAAATACACGTTTCATCCCAAATCTGCACACCGATCGCCCTTTTCCTTCTTTCTTCTCGCTAAAAAGTGCAAGTGCTCCCTGGGAACAGCAGAACAGCCAGTCAGGACTTGGGACCACGCCGACGCACCGTGCCTGTTTTGTGACATTTCTCATTTTATTTATTCCACTGTAGACTCTGCTGCGACAACGAAACTCGGTCCAGACTGCTTTTCCGTCGGCAGGAAAACAGTGAAAGGAGCGGAAGAAAAGGAGGGCCACCCAACCTGGAAGTTAAGAGGCGACATAGAAATTGTTTGTCGATGTCTTCCGCGCTCCTGTTTTGTCTATTCGGCGTCTGTCGACACAAGAAAGGCCGAAAGTACAGCTGGTTCAGCTCCAGGCCAACGCCTTAAAAAGTGCGAATAACCGCAGTCGGCCCACGCCGCCATTCTGTGAACGCGTTTGGGCCCCAGCAGTGATTGTGATTCCGCCCCGAGGGCCAAAGGCGCAGTTAGGCGAACCGTACCCTCTCTGGCTGCGTAAAAGAAAACTGGTGGGCTTCCCGGGGAGGAGTTTTGAGGGAGGAAACACTAGCCCTCGCTTACGCGCGCTGCCTGGAAAATATTTCGGAAGGAGGGGGAAAGGGGGGGGAGGTTGACTCTCTCTTCCCGCTGGCTACATCCCTGAGCAGCAGTGCAGCGGCATTATCGCCCTTTTTATTTCTGTAGTTCTTTAAAAGATAGCCCGGGGTGACCTTGGTCTGGCCGTTTCCATTAGCGAGTGCCATCGGCGGCAGCAGCGGGCCGCGGCGACGCAGCCCCTAGCCTATACCGAGCAGCCTGGTTGCTCGGATTCGGTTAGCTGCTGCGCGTTACCACGTGTGCGGCTAGCCGTATTCGTTTTCAAACAACAATTCAGCGATTGGGAACGCATGATTTTCTTCGTTCAACAGGAAAATTCGCTGTAGTGGTATTCGCTGTAGTGGCGTTCACTATACATAGGAAACACCGGAATCTGGCCAGGCCATATGGCATGCTTCGTTGTACAGGCCATTTCGTAGTAGAAGCGTTCGTTGTAGCGGCGTTTGACTGTACCACTAAATTACCTGCCCCAATGATTTGCGTGAACTCCAGGATGATTTAACAGAATTTCTATTTGGTACGACAAATGGCCCATAAAACTAAATATCATAAATGCAAAACCATGCGGTTATCTAGGCGGCATAACAACCCGCATGCTTACCATTTGAGTGATATTCCCCTCTCTTCCGTTAAATATTACAAGTATCTCGGGCTTCTTATCACGAAAGATCTTACTTGGAATATGTATGTAGAATACATGACTAACAATTCCAACCACATGCTCGGGTATTTGCGCAGGAACTTCTACTTCATGCCGTCAGGTGTTGAATTACCACTTTATAAGTCACTCGTTCGTCCAAAATTACAGTACGCATGCGCAATCTGGGATCCCCCAAAATAACGCTCACCCAATTCATTGAAACCATTCAGAATCCTGCGACTCGTTTCATTGTTTCAAACTGTAGCCGTAATGCCAGTGTCACCTCCATGCAATCGGTTCTTGGCCTCCCTGACTTGTCGGAACGTCGCATATATCATAGTCTTTGCCTTTCCCAAAAATATTTTAAATATCATTCACCTGAAAGAACACCTTATGCTTCCGCCTACACATAGTTCATCTTGCATAGACCATGTAAAGGAAGTTGGTGTTCCTTCTTGTCGGACTAACCTTTATAATGATTCTTTCTATCCAAGAACCAGCGTTGACTGGAACCATCTTCCCGCCTCCACTGCTGCCGTCTCAGAACATTCCCAATTCCAGACTGCCTTACAAAACCACATTTGTTAGTGTGTAATATTATTATGTACTCTCACCAAAGTACTACCATTGTTGGATGTCATAGTTCTGTACCCCCCTCCTTTCTGTAGTGCCTCTTGACCCTGAAAGTATTGTAAATAAATAAAAAAATATTTAAATAAATAAAAATAAATAAATAAATAAATAAATAAATAAAACCTAAATTTGCCTCAAGCTAAACTATGTTGATCACCATAAACGAAACTAATTATTCACTAATAAACCGCCGTTTCGTTTTGAGCCAGCAAATATTGTAAACCGTGCGTGCAATAATCCGGTACATAACTAAAATTACTTGTGTTTCACGTGCCCTATCTATAACTAGGTTATCTGGCACTCTGGCGTAAGACCGCCAGATTAACTTTCCCCACGTCCCCTTTTTAACGTGCACCATATTCATCGACACGCGGGCGTTTTCATTTCCCGCAGCCATTTGAAAAATTCCCGCCACGCGGCACATATGAAACACGTGTCCCTGGATTGAGCAACCCAACTGCTTAGCCGTTGGGAAACAACCAGGGTTCGGCGTCATAAACAAAGTCTCTGTAAGTATCATATGGTTTCGCAAATATTCATACATTTGTCACAAGGTAAGCTTCCCCGCTGCATAAGATTTCTGGTCTTGTGAGCTGCTTTATTATAGAAATAGAATATAGAAATTTGTAGCTTCTTGAAGCCCAAGAACTCACATAAACAAAAAAACGCAACAAACCAAAGCGCCACCTTTCAAAGCAGATTTATTGTAACTGGTGCGACTCTGAAGACGCTGGCAGCGAATGCAACACCCAAAAACGAACCATCGTAAAAATGCCCCAACACAATCCGCAGAGTTTCGTTGAAAAGTGAAAAGGCGGCAGTGTTCACTGCTGTAGAAGCTGCCCCTCTTCAAGATAGGCAGTTACTTTTTCCAGCTGTTGTAGGGACGAGAGACAGAGCGGCTGTCAGAACACGTAGGTTTAATGGCGAAAAAAAATGATACAGATCGCGTGCTCGCGCGATCTGTATCAATCGGCGTGTCTATTTAAAACAATCTTCGAGTGGGCATATGTGCCGTGTAGATGGACGAAGTAGCTCGTTGCTGCTATTTCGGATTTGGCACGCTCTAAATACTCAGTCACGTGTGGGATACACTTCTTCAATCCGACGCATCTCCCAGAATGTTCTTGGTCCTCGACCTTGCAGGAAAACTACTTCCCCTACTGACAGGCCTCTGTTTCTTGCTGTATGGTTACAAAGAGTTGCTGCATTTCCGTCAAGTTCACCCCGTGCCATATGATCTACCAAGACCGAATGGTGCGACACCGACAATTCGAAGTCGTTTGGATGTCCTGGATTTGCGTCGACTTTCCTCCCTCATGAAGATTCATTCTTAGTCCAATAATGTGAGCCGGTGTTATAGGCAGGGGTTCGTCAGGTGCATCGTGCACGTAGGTAAGAGGACGGTTGTTTAGCGCGCCTTCCATTTCTGTGACTATCGTCCGGAGTTCTTCTAAGGGGATCGCTGCTTTTCCTATTATCTTCCTCATTGATGTTTTGAAACTCCGTTTTAGGCAGTCATAGAAGCCCCCCAACCAAGGGTCGCACTATGCGATGGTCTTCCACTGGATCTTGAGTGTGGAGCAGACATCCTCCATTGTCTCGTCCTGGTTGGCTTGAATCATTCTGTTAACTTCTTTGGCTGATTTCTTGAGTGTCTTCGCATTATCCGAGTATTTTACCGCCAATGTACCTCTTCTCGCAACAAACCGACGGAACACTCGCAAAAAACTGTTCGTGTACATGCTGGGTGCTAACTCTAAATATACACCCCTAGTGCTGGCACAGGGGAAAAGCATAACGTACACCTTGATCTGTCTATCGTTTTCTCGTGCGTGACGCGTTCCCGCCAAGTCGACACCCCTGATTTCAAATGGCAAAGCTTCATTTACTCGGTCTCCTGGTAAAGGTGGCGTAGCTTGCATCGGAGGTCTTACGTTGGGCCTCTTGCAAACAACGCATTTGTTAACAACTTTCATCACCACATGACGTCCTTGTAGTACCTATGATCTTTTGAGTAGTTGCGACAACGTGTCACGAACACTTCCGTAGAGAACTAGGTGATGAACATGTCTTACCAAAAGCTCCGTAAAATGCCCTCTATTAGGCAACACCATAAGATGCCGGTTGGGTAGCTTGCTGTACTGCAGTCGTCCTTTGTGCCGAAGCACCATTCATCTAAATATACTTCCATTCAGTGCAGAAAAAACATGTTTCCCTTGTTCTTTGTCTTGCGTGGACTTGAGCCATAGTTTCTTGCGCTTGCGTTATCCAGCGTTATGCAGTATCTCCGAACTGCATGGCTTATCTCAGTTAACTTCACCGGCCCGTGTTGAAGTTTTCTTTTCAGACGATTTATAAAACGGTGAACCCAAGTAGTGACGGCTATTATGTGGTCATATAAAATATACCGTTCTATCTGCATCGCGCACTGTGTAGTGGTATGTACTTCACATTTACTGCATAGGGCGCTTTCTTCCAGTTGTGAAGCAGGGCTGATTTCAACGATTTCTTGGTTGTTCACGTCAGGTAGAGTCATCCAGCTTGTACCTCTCCACCACAGGTCTGATTCTAGCAAGGCCTTCTTCTCCCTGGACGAACGACCAGCAGTCGGGATTCGTCGTTCTTCGAATTTCTCACGCCCGGTTCTCGACGTTTCCTTTTACTGTTTCCTTTTATCCGATGCAGAACTATCATAGAGTCAGTCCATTAGAAAGATTTCTCAAATATTCCGGTGTAATGCTTTTTATGTAGTCGCCCAACCTCGCGGCCACCACGGCAGCCCTACGCTCTAGCCTTGCTATCATGAGTCTTCATAGATGCCACTCTGCTTTTCGCTGCCATTAATTTTCTTCTCTTGACCCGTCGTTGTAAGCGAGGACCATGTACACCGCCGACAAATAAGCTTGAGGACTTGCATAGGCAAACACATGTATAGTCCTAGTCGCGACGTTCTTTTCTTTGTTGCCGTAGCACAGGGGCTGTATATCTTGAATGGAATGTTTGCACTTTCAAATTTCTTCGGCATTTAAAGGGTCGTCCCATGTCTCTCCGAACTTCCATAGCTTCTGAAATGCTATTTTCGGTCTGAGGGGACTGGTGATAAAA
The DNA here is from genome assembly GCF_048455015.1 of Haemaphysalis longicornis. Lineage (NCBI taxonomy): Eukaryota > Metazoa > Arthropoda > Arachnida > Ixodida > Ixodidae > Haemaphysalis > Haemaphysalis longicornis. The sequence goes on along the minus strand of NW_027526233.1, from coordinate 39,495,080 downwards.
ATCCAAGCGGGTCGTACACCCTTGCCGTAGCCTGCAGGACGGCTCTTTTTGTTAAAGAACTGTGGCCTGTTGTGCCGCCCATTTCTCCAACGGGAAAAATAGCATGTCTTCTGAGTGGTGCCACACTATCCCGAGCAATGTACTTATTTCTTTTTGTGCTGGTTGAAAAGTTGGTTCATTTCATCGTAGTTTGATGTCCATTTTCTGAGGTTCATTGACGCTCTTCTGAAGCCTTCTTTTGCCTTCTTGTACAAAGTTTTGGCTTCATCTATCATTGATACACCCAGTAGCACATCATCAACACAAATAGCCTCCTAAAGCTTGTTCACCAGGTCAAAGAAACTCGGTTTTCATTGCCTTCGGGTGGTGCTTGATTGAGACTGCTAATAAAAACGGGCTCGGTATTGTTCCGAAAGTTATGCTGGTCATTCCCCAAGTCCCTGTCTCTTCCGTTATATTGCCGTCGTCTTCATGCTTCCACGACAGGTATCTAAGGGCGTCTCTGTCGTCTTCATGACTTGAAATTTAAAGAATGCCTTCTCGACGTCTGATATCATCTCCACTTTGGCTCCTGGTGGTCGAAATGGCAGCTCGGCACTTTGGCGGTGGCGGCGGTGGCGAATAGACTCGTCCGGCTCCCCTTACTCTTCTTGCTTCAACTTAGGGGTTGATGACCCCCCCTCTATTTTGCCGTTTCCACCTGTCCCGCCAACCCTGTCCGTGGATGTGACTGCCCCGCCAAAGCCGAGTGGAGTGTTCAGCGTTTTCATCAGCGTGTTTTCGCAGTGGCTTTCCCACAATTGCAGACTACCAGAAGGGCCACAGCTGCCCGTCCTTCAAAGAATCGTCATTGTGACGTCATCCCGTCGCCCTTTTGCTGCGTTCCTCCAGCTAAATTGTTGTATTCACGAAACAACCTTGACCAAGATCTATCCATACTTGTAGAAATGTATTTTTGTCGTCCTTCGTTTCTTTGTCTTAATTGAAAATATACTGCAACAGTACAAACTACGGGGCTACTTATAGAGTATTTATCTCGGAGGTCAACTTGTTCAAAAAGCAGGAACCAAGGAAGAAAGTGATGCGTCATCTTTTTTTTTCTTTGTCACAATTTTGTGACCACGTTAACCACCTTTACGAATACAATAAAATACACGGTCCAAATTGACGTTTCACGGTTGCGGTCCTCGACCACACGCATGCGATGTAGCGCTCTTGGCGCTTGTTCTTATGCATACGCTAGGCACCTAAAATATTTGCACTGAGAAACTTTTTAGGGGCCCTAAATGGAGTTATTTTTTCATGGCTGCAGAATGCGCTGATTTTTTGTGCACTGATAGCGGCCGCAAGAAGATGTGAACTATGGTAGCTTCTCGAATCACATCGTGCATTGGTTTTTCAAAGTCTAGAAGTTATTGTACAAGACGACGGTGAAGATGAAATTGCGCTGAGAAATACAGACCTACTCTCTCATAAAGAAGAAGCTATTGGCGGGCGTCGCCTCTCCTGGCTCGGTGATGGCAGCCATGTAAATAATGTAAAGCGTATCATTTTTGGTGGAGTGTGGAGGTTCAGTTGTGGGCATTGACGCTTACCACCAGTGCCCGAGCACCAGTAAGTGTACTTCTCTAATTTTTCCATTACCATTTTTTCTCAAGGTAATTTAGTACTTATTTTTTAGTAACGGCAGAGTGCTTCAATGCTTTACTGGTCACGAAACTTCGGCGCTCGTTTCATTTAGGGACCGCGCGCGCCACTACAGGCGCCACCGCCGCACGAAGGGCATCCAGCCGCCGCGCGTGCGGCGTATTGGCCAGCTCTTGGCGTACAAACGCTCGCTGCTTTTGGTGTCTGCGCGCTGATTAGGTGTGTTTTCTTCGTAGTACTTTGCGATGAATAGTCCAGTCATTGTGTATATCACCTGCCTTCAATGGTTTTTTTTTTCGAAGTAAATTACCGTAGACTTCGTCGGCGAACGGCAACGGCTTCTGTGTGCTCGGGCACAAGCGCTGCGCCGTCGTGTTCACGAAATTTTAAATCTATATTACTTCTTTTCTTAAAGCTAAATTGTAAATGCCACACATACTTTAGCTGTGTACTCACGGGCTGCTGCGGGCCTAACGGTAACACAATAAAATAACTGAAAGAAACCAAGTACGTGTCGTTCAGACTAGGCTTTATGAATTCGTTGATTGCTCTCTTGAATGCACAGAACGCTAAAAAAGATAGCCGAATAGTATTGTCGTTTCGATGAGTGGGTACATACTTGAGAACATCTAAAAACGCTGCAGAAACGCGAAGGATCAAACCACGAAGAGATATATGTTGCAGAATGTGTCTTTCTGCTTCCACGCTTTGCAATCCTCGCAAAAACCGGAAGCAAAGAAGAACAATAAAACTGATTTTATCACACGCAACAAAAAATTTCAATGTTACGAAGGGAGACAAAAGAGCGTGGTCCAGCGTACAAAATTTTATTTTTCCCGCTGCGATGTGCAGCACACGGAGGAAACAGAATATTGCCACGTAGCCAAGAACGACGCAAAGCTTTTCTGAGCGCAGCGAGCAAGCGAGCTCCTGCACTACAAAAGATTAGAATAAAACACAAACGTCCAAGAAGCAGTCCGCCGTGTGACCTGCACAGATGAACGTCGATAAAGTGAATTACGCGGCGTTTGCTAAGCATGAATTACTCTAGGAACATTACGAATTTCGGAGCCATAGAAATAGGATCGAGAACATTGTCGAAGAAACAAAAAATCAAGTTAGCTACAAGGTGGCACCCCTTTCGTATCAAACAATATTGCCCGACGGGAAGAACGACAAAAAGTGCAAATTGGCGCTCCGGTTGAAACGCCAGATAAGAAACCACAATCGGCCACGCACGGTTACAAAACAAACAAAATGAACCCTAAGGGATAATTCGCGGAAATATGAAAAGTAAAAGCACGAGGACGTACCAAAGCTTTTTTACAAGCGAGCCTGGGCACAAGGTAACACAAGTTTGCAAACAGGTAATGAAGCACCGCTACAACCTGACTGATATAACAAACATCCCGCTTTAAGTTAGCCTTGTACAATTTTATGTCCACAAAGCTCTCAAAAGGTACATTGCTTTTTTCATTCTCACACATAGTGCATTTCCACACACTGTCACACACTTATAATCGAACTGAAAACTCCCATTGCTTGCCTTGGAATCGCGCGCCTCTGTTTCTCACGCTGCTGCCCGTCGCTCGGTCAACAGAATAAGGAAACATTTTCTGTGGTATCGTTGTACAAGAAACGACATCCTGAGATGCAACAGATGTTCAACATCGTCGTTGGACTACTTAGGTCACATCACAAGGCCGCGATATGCACGCTACATTTTTTTCCCCGCACAAAACAAACACAATTCACCGCGGCACCGCCGTTCCAGCCAGCGCAACGCCGCCCGAGGAGTGACCTCAGTGAGAGGGTGGCGGCACCGCGCGGCGGCCAAACGCAGCATATGAAGCTCTCCCTTTGAGTTACGGAGCAGGTTCGTGACAAGCAAACATTGAAGGCCTCTGGTAACGGTGATTTTATATGCTTCTGATTATTTTACGTTCGGGGTGCAGCAAATTTCAAAATTTTATTAATAGTTCTCATTCGCTAAGGACGATGCATGTCACGTGGGGCGCCGTGCAGTGAAGTCTTATAAATATGCTCATGGAATCACACCAGTGTCCTTGGGATAAACTGCTAGCGCCCCATTCATTGAGCGAATGTGGCGACTCGAAAAACCACGCAAAAAAACTTTGTCGTTACGTTAATGAACTCGTTCTTGCAGCTCTTCGTAATAATGCAGTAGAAATATATATTTAGGACAACGGAAAAATTTAGGAATGTCAATTGAAAATACCGCGGAACCAGTAAAATGCATATAAAGCTTTTGTAAGAGTACCTACTTTTTGACTTACAGATTAGGCAAGTTTTTAGAACAATACATTGTAAAATTGTAATCTAAGACCATTTTATAACTTACAGAAACTAATGACTAACGAAAAGTACTTATTCTGTTAAAACTGTTTTCTTATCTTGAAGGAGCGATGACCCGGAATAAAATGGACAGCCCAAGTGTGTATGTCGGAGAGTCTGTAACAATGAGTGTCTTGTACTGCAGATGTATCAGGAGGAAAATAAAAATATATTTTTGATCACTTCAGTATGTTAAGCTTCTTAAGTGTCTATAGTGTTTTGCACAAGTATCAGGAGGAAATTAAAAATTACTTTTTGATCTCTTCAGTGTGTTAAGCTTCTCAGTACCTATATATTTTGTAAATATAGAGTCTATCGTTTGTGTCCGGAGATAGAATGTCTTGTGAGGCCTTCTTTTTGTTTTTAAACCACCGGGATGGTGGTGACTTCCACAGTGAACTTACCCTCTTCTTTTTTACTGAACGAGAAGGGACAGAACATTCTTTTTCTAGGGTGAGGAAGTGAATTGACCGCAAAAGCATTATGTTAAGAATGTTTTGCTTAATTCTTGGAGTGCTTCAGACACTGTGTTTGACCGCAAAAGCCAGAAAATGTTGAATTGTGAAACCTGAAAAGTTTTTGGCACCCTTGGCCCAACGCCCGCATCTTTTGTTGCCGGTGACTCAGCCTTGCGCACTTCTTCACAGCTAGCAGAGGTCAGGGTGCCGTGATGTGTGTTACTGTTGGTTGCCAGTACAGAGTCTGCTTAGTACAGCGCCTTGTTGGGCTAGATGACATTGCGTATTTAAGTTTGGAAAAACTGCGCGTGAGAGACAAGACAGCTTCTGCACTCCCAATTTATGTTTGTATACAGCACCAATATTCTGGCGCTTAATGGGAAATCCTCCTGGGATGCAAAAAAAGCTCTGATCAACCAGGATAAACGTGCGACGCACTTGAACCTCTCGTCCGGGTGAACGGCATTCGAGCCGACGGAGCCCGCCGGCGAACTTACGCGAGGCAAAATGCGCTTGCCGCAAGCGTAGAGTGTCTTGTCGTTGAAAAAAATTGGTGAATGAACACGGGACTTGCGCGAAAAACACACCACACACAGGACGAACAGGATGAGCGCTCGTCCCGTCCGTCCTGTGTGTGGTGTCTTTTTCGCGCAAGGCCCATGTTCATTCACCAAGATGCACCAACTCGCCCAACAACAAGTTCTTCTAAACTACGTTGAAAACAATGTTGTTACGTCTCGGCGAGCCGGTTCAAGGGAAGCATTGCACGCTTTTTATTGCAACCACTATTGTGGGTGACCTGTGGTCATGTCCGGTCAAATGAAACTCAGTGTTTTACGCGTCACTGTAGCGGCGATTGTCCCCCTATCGAGGAGAGCGTAGTGCGTGAGAGAGAGAGCCATGACCGGAACTTCATTGGGGAGGCCAAATGTTGTGAAAGCAATGCGGATGTTACCAACCTATGATTTTCCCTCTGCGCGGTTCGCATGCACAATGAAAAGTTTCCACACTGTGAAACGCAAAAGAAAAGTTAGCTGGCAAGGCTAAGCGCTTTTGTTACGATCTATCCTTGGCCCATCGTTTGCAGGAGAAGGTGAAATTTACCGAGCAAGTGCCGCGAAGCCAATTTTGTTGAGAAGTACATGCGGTGCGTGCAGCGCCTCGTTCGTAGTAGATGGCCGCAGCCTGCACCTGGCGCCCGCATTCGTTTCCTTGGGGAGGTAGAAGGTCGCGGCGCCGTCTGTTATGGACGAGAAAAAGATGTCTCCATTCAGTGGGCGCGTGCAAATTAAACCAGCAATGCCCCTAAAAGAGAAAGCTGTGGGTCAGCGGAAGAAAAAAGAAGTCTCCATTCACTGGGCGCGTGCAAATTAAACCAGCAATGCCCTTAGAAGAGAAAGCTGTGGGTCAGCGGACGTCTGTATTGTTTGGCAACGCTGAAAACAATAGTCCTTTAACGGATGCCTCACAACTACAGGAGTCTTTTTGTTAGTTTAGGTGGTTATGGTGAGTGAGGGTTAAGCGCGCGCCGGGATGAGGGGGAGGCGCGGAATGGAACACCGCTAAGACAACACCACACAAGGGGGAAAAGGGAGATGGAAGAGCATTTTGAGAAGTTGGTCTGTACAAGATGCATTGTTTGGAAAAACACCTTATTTGAAGCTCCGATGTGCTGACCAGCTGATCAGCACATCGGCTTCCGCCGGTTCACCGCGCATCTATCCGTGTGCAGCCGAAGTGTGCGTGTCATTCATTGATTGCAGGGTTTAACGCACCGACGCAACGCAGGCGATGAGGCGCGCCGTAGTGGAGGGTTCCGGAATAATTTTGACCACCTGGTGATCGATCGTGCGGTTCAATTATCGTCTGCTCGCAAAAGAGTCTCGAACGAGGCGTTGCATAATCGTGCGTTTTATTCATCGCCAGTTAGGCAGAGATTTTCTTTGGAAGTATTGCGTGACTACCATTTCTTCTGGAAACGTTACTAGCAAGATAGCTAATACGCATATACAGATACGATAAACGGCGCGGGTCTATTCTCAGACGCAATCTCTCCGCATTTCAAAGGGTTCTGGTTAGCGTCACCGTCTTATGGCGGGGAGCAGAGCATACAAAGCGAGAAAAGGGGAGAGTTGAGAATTAAAGTAACCGCGTCACAACAGACGGAGGATAAGCGGGAGTGGGAAGGGCGCGAAGAAAGAGAGGGGTGAGAGGATTGAACTCAATGAAAACAAATACGACCACGGAAAGCTTTGTGGAACAAGAGTGGTGACGCGCTAGAGGAAATAAAACAAACAAATCTGAAAAGTTGTTGTCGGTGCTGCCAGTACTATGTAGTACAAGGTCACTTGTGGGATTGGCACGCAATTTGGAGCTTTGAGAAGCTAATGTCACCGGTTCGAAATATTCTTAACGCTGTGACTTTAAAAACTACACGTTTTAGAACAGCACTTGCAGCGTGGCACATGAACGTGATGTCAGATTGATTGATTGATTGTGGGGTTCAACGCGCCGACGCAACGCAGGCGATGAGGCGCGCCGTAGTGGAGGGCTCGGGATTAATTTTGACCACCTGGGGATCTTTATCGTGCGCCGAAATCTCGTACACACGGGCGTTTTTGCTTTTCGCCTCCATCAGAAAAGCGGCCGCCGCGGCCGGGAATCGAACCCGCGACCCCGTGCTCAGCAGCGCAACGCCTTAGCCACTGAGCCACCGCGGCGGGTTGAACGTGATGTCAACGGAGTAGGACAGGTGCACACCTCCCTCGCAGCTCGATTCTAGGGAGGATTTGGCGTGCTCCAGCCTTGCTGCCGTAATTTAGGCAGCAATACGAAGAAGTGAATGAGAAGAACGTAACGCAAGCACCTTGTAGCAGGAAAGAAGCCGGTAGAAATATTCCATGCCAAAATACCAAGAAATAAAAGCGATGGAAAAGGCGCAAACACAATGAAATAGTAAAGAGGTTAATACGTATCCCCAAGGTTTCTTCTTAAAAGAACGAAGTAGGCTTGAGTGCCCCGAGTAAATTCTGTGTGGAAGAATAGATGGAGAATTTACACCTTGCCGGAATTGTTTTGAATCTCGCGCGCTACCACCGCCCGCTTTCATTTTCTGCCAGTAGGACATAGTCACGTGATTGCATTGCCTGTACCGATGGCAGAAACTGCTTGTTAGGACAAAAAATTTCAAACCGAACGCTCATGCGAAAGTCTGGAATCAAAATAAATGAACCTTGATTTCAAATACGGACGAGTAGACTAAAAGCGCATTAAAGTACAGTAGTTGGATTTGCTTACCCCAAAAGCCCCCGGTGTAGTACTTGAGGAATAGAACACACTTAAAAATGCGCCATGCCCTAGTTTTCGCGTCCTTCGATAGCGGCGCCCTGGTAGGGTTACGTCACTGCTATATTCAGGAAATGGCGTGAATAGCATTTTTAAATCATTGTAACCCCACCTTGAGATACTGTCACGAGTGCGCTGCTAAATAAAGGGAAAGAAGCGCGCCAAGAGCACAGGGTCGTCTGCATGTTCCAGGAGTGCGGCTCACTCGTGTTCGGTGAAGTGAAGTTGAAGTTCTTTATTTCAGTCAAGGTGTTTGTCATATTTGATAGTCGGACGCCTGGTTTCATCGTTGCCTTTCACCACACAAATTTATCGGGCCAATACCCCAGCCGTCTGGCCCCGCCCACTCGTGCTACGGACGAGCTTCGACGCCGCCAGTGTGTTCCCCACATTACCGTCACTAGGAAGACGACGGCACTTGACGCTCTGCTGCAAAACCCGGCTGCACCGATTCTCGGCTTTCATGCACGCTGGGTGCTGTTTTAGGGGCGGTGGCATGTGGGGATAGCATGAGGAGTTCGGATTTTGATGGCGACCATGCTAAACCAGCTTCATGGGCTGCCTGTGGTTCCGCTTAGGCTCCTGCTTGAAGTGTTGCTTTTATAATTGCGTCTCTGCCCCCAGTAACCAAAAGGGTGATGTCATAAGCGTACATACTGTAGCGCCACTATCATCATCTTCTTCAGCGCCACAATCATCATCAGCAGATTGGCCAGCCGGCACGTAGGTCACGCAGCACTGTGCACCGGTCTGTAACGGCACCCCTTTTCTACTCGCGTCGTGCGGGGCAGGCACCCAGAACTCACGCGGGAGCAGCAAGTACTGTATCGACAGATTCAGTCAGGATCTTTCCCTCACCCTCGCTTACTGAACAGCATGTTCCCAAATCAGTACGACACTTGCCCGTTATGCAAGCAGCTCGGTACTCTTCGCCACATGATAGGAGAGTGCGACGTCAGCCCAAAACACCCACCCCTCATCAGCAACTCCTCCACTAAGAACCCCACCCTTACCCCTAGCGAGCGATGGGAGATCTTGCTGCCCACCCCCGCCTTGGAGGATCAGCTACGGCTGGTTACCAGGGGCCAGGTGGCCAAGACAGTATATGGAATCCTGTGAAGAGGGATCCACTCTCATCCAGCGCGTTTTGCGCTGACATGCTGTGAAATTAAAGTTGTTCCTCTCCTCCTCGCGTCGTGCTGACCATGGCCCGGAAAGCACAACCTAAATAAACGTGGGCTCGGCCACACCGCCTCATCTACTGCCTACAATTTGGTACCCCGAACGCAGTCTCAGCACCACCGTGTACGGGATCGACAGAGACGTGATCTGCGCCGCTTCCGCCGCACACGTCATCGTGCTCCGTGCAACGACAAAGCTGCATATGTGACGGAGCTATCTTACACTCGTAGGCAGTGTTTTCCTGGCTCCTTGGCTTGCTTTATGGAGAAGACAGCGCACTCAAGCTGCATGGGACATTTCTTGTGCCTCTGGCCACCCTTGACAGTTTACGCACTGCCAGACGACCGTTTCTTCCGGCGACCTCTGCGCCATTCCCAGGCAACGCCCCAGAGGGAAATGCACACAGCGGACGCCCTCCCTGGACCGACTAGGACAGTGTCAGGACATTGACCGCGGACAAATATCACTGATCACCGGTGCTGTACATACCTGTACATAGTTTTCACATATTTGTCATAACGTGGTACGCACTAGGGAGGGAGCCCTGTAGCGCCACTATCATCATCTTTTGCAGCGCCAACATAATCATCAGCAGATTGGCCAGCTGGCACGAAGGACACGCAGCACTCGGCACACGGTTTGGAACGGTACCCCTGTTCTACTCGCCTCGTCCTGAGCATGGCCTGGCCAGCGCAACATTAATAAACGTGGGCTCGGCCACACCGCCTCATCGGCCGCCTACAATACTATAGCATAGCCGAGGGATATGGTTCAGAATGATGGGAAGATGGGAGACAGCGTGATGAAAGAGGAGTGGGAGAGGACTGAACCTTGTGGAGTGCCGATGGACGGGAGTTGGTAGGGGGGATTGGAGGTCACTTAATTTGTAGCGTGGCGTGCGATTTGAGAGGAATGCCATTACAAAATTGTATGTACGATCACCAGGAGCTATGCTGGCAAGGCCTCAAAGTATGGCTTGATGAGTTACCCGAGCAAATGCCTTTTGTAAATCTAGGGCGAAGATGGCCGAATAGTCGTAATTGGGGGGATGGTTGAGGAGATCCGCATACAAGCCCAGGTGTACGTCAGTAGCCGTGAGGCCTGCACGGAATCTATACATATGTGGGGAAGGTACTATTCGATCCATCAGTTTTCCTAAGCAGAAAGTTAGCAATATAGGCCGAATGTAATGTGGGAGAAGGGTTTCCCTGGTTTAGGAATGAGAGTGACGCCTGCTAAGTAAACTGGGGGGTGGGGGAGGGTTGCGGGAGCGCCCATCGACAGCGCTGTACGCCGAATCAACCCCACACCCAAACCAACCCTCAGGAGCAGCCAGACCCACCTATCGTAGAGCCACGCTACCACATCTCTTCCTCAAACGGACCTAGGATAAACCAGTCAGGACCGTCCCGCCAGCCAACCAACCTCACACAGGTGAGCGTGCTAAGTGCCCCCGATCCAGTGGTCACTCAACACCTCCATCCAATTAGCACCCGCCTCACAAATTCCCTCTGCGTTACTGCAAGAAATGCATGCCATCCGCGCAGAGCTGACTGCACGAGAGCTGAAAATGCCTCCATACAACAAACCCTCGCCCAAGTTCGCACTCCCCAGCCCAATCCAGAACCCCCTCCACAGCGAAAGGCCCACCCCCACTGAGCACGATGCAAATACAACCCCATGGGAAGAGAGACTCGTGCGTCTCGAGCAGCTTCATATAAAGCAAGCTCAACTTGTGGAAAGCCTCTTGCAGAGCCAAGCTACAATGCAATCTCACACCGAATCCATAAAACAAGAGGTGTTCATGCACTTCCGTGCAACAGCTGCACAGCCGAATGCCCTTCCTCCTGGCACTGCTACTACGTTTGACATAACTGATAATGGCCAGCCGTAAAGGGATTTTGGTTTGGCAGTGGAACTGTCTTGTTTTCGGCAGAAAAAGAACCACGCTGCAATGCATGCTCGAGTCCCAAAACAAACAACCACACATCACCACCATACAAGACTCCGCTGGTCCAGTAAAGTGTCGTGGGTATACCACTTATCAACATACCAACGACACAGCTATTCTCGTACAGCGCAACATCTCTGCACAATGAGACAGCCTTGTTGGCAGCCCTATCCCTCACAGCTTCTTAACTATCTTCCCCGCCATGAGCACTAAACCACCTATTTACATACTCAACATCAATAGTAAACCCTCCGAACATCATCACAACTTCAAACCCCTTTTTATAGCCGCCAAAGCAATCTCTGCGCAGCCCGCCCTCATTAAAACCGGGGACTTCAACGCTCCCCATACGGCCTGGGGCTATCCACGCGATACTAAGAAAGGAAGGCACCTCTGGGAGCTCCTGCAAACTCAGCATTTCACTCTAGAGACACCCCTTGGTCATCCAAAGCGAGAAGGAGATAGCTTCCAAAGAGACACTACACCGGACCTCACCATCGCCTATCACACTGGGCCAACCACCTAGCAGCGTCTAGACCATACACTAGGCAGCGATCACCGCATTACACCGTTACAATCTTCTAACCAACACCTAACCCCCCGCGCAAACTTCAAACTCA
>NW_027526233.1:39394835-39483499 GCF_048455015.1 Haemaphysalis longicornis | reverse complement strand
CGTTATAATTGTTTAAACCTTCCCATAATCATCTACCACATCCGTTTTAATTTTATGTGCTTGTGAAAATTGCTATTATTGTCAACTTTTACCCTGATTTCTCCTTCCCATGTCCTCTTATTTTTATCTCGCTACCTTCCACAAAGAAATCCAAGTTCCACTTGGCTAATCTCTCTAATTGTGTTGGCGCTCTCGTTGCCTTGGCTTCAACAAAGCAACCAAATTTGGGATGTATAGGAAATAGCATGCGTTCCCCAACAGACCATTCCGTGTTTTAAAGGTGATAGTTCTTCTTGAGCTACTAAAACGCGGAAAATTTGGTCTGTCTGTGTGTCTGTGTGTCTGTCTGTCTGTCTGTCTGTCTTTCTGTCTGTCTGTCTGTCTGTCTGTCTGTCTGTCTGTCTGTCTGTCTGTTTCTCTGTCTGTATGTCAGTCTGTCTGTGACTCGGTTCAGCCACCCGTTCAAAGGGCCATGAAACCTACGCAATAGTCTTACATACTAACAGCCAAATCTACACGTCTAAGTCCGGCCTTGCTGTTCAAAATTGTCAACATCGTTGAATAAGAACAAGGTATTACAAAAATATAAGGCCGGAAATCAGAACAAGAGTAGCATTTGCAGTGTTACTTTACTAAAATTAACGGATGCATGGCATTAGCGATAGCAAATAAAATAATACATCAACGGTAAAAAACCGTCACGCACTGTTGACAGCGCCATCTCCTGGCGGCATTTCATAAATCAAACTGCAATAGCAACGAAAGGTTGCACTAGATAGAATCCACTTTCGCTTGTAACGGTCATGCAGTAGGGCATTATGGTTCAATAAATGTTGTAGTAGAGCACATTATTTCACGATCCTCTCCGCGCACGACAGCGCTGGCATTGAGACTCCATACTTGGAGAAGTACACCCCAATAAATTTAAATTGATTGAGCAAACCTGTAGCGTGTAATCTTGAGAGGAACGAAAAGGGAAAGGAACAGGATGAGGGGTGAGCCGGAAAGAGACGGGACGCCTTTACTTGCAGGGGCGCCAATCAACTGTCGTCTATCGGCGACATTTTCAACGAAAGGAGAAGAGACGCGGCCATTTTGTTTATGTCAACGCATCAATGCGCCGAAAAAAGTAATGTGCATTATTCACAAGTTAAACTGGTTTCGCATTTCACTTTGCGGTTTATGTGATCGCCAAAACGTGGCATTAAAATAAATGCGATATAATCGTCCTTGCTTAGTTCAAAGTATCGCAATGGGTATGTGCCCCGGAAGATTCCTTTTGCATAAAAACGCTTATTCATTCGGCATTCTATATATGTGTCTGCTATTTTGTTTCGGTTGTATTTATTCCTGGTTAGCTGAATGTATTATTACGGCTATGAGGCCAAAGCGTTCATTTCGTATTGAACTAAGTTTTCTTTGATCCATTTTGAATCAGTCTGTGTAATCCTTTCTTAATTTATTTCGATATGGAAGAGCTGGCTTCAACTCTACATAGACCACAGGCGTCATCAAGACTAAAACCGGTCATCAAGACTAAAACATGACATTAGCACCTTAACCAAAAAAAAAAAAGAAATTTGAGTGATTTTTTAAAGATTCTCAGCATGCGTTCCTAAGCTCCGAACGAAAGTCAGATGTTTTAGAATTAGAGTCACGACATCTTACATTTAAGGTCACGTAGAGCGGTGTCTATGACTCGTAAAATGTGCCTTGCATTTAAAAGGAAAAAGGAGTTCGCTGGGCGAGTATTAGCCATTAGGAAGACAAACGTTATCTTCCACAGGCCACTGTTATATGTCAGCGCCCATAATGGAAATCGAGAATAGAGTGCTGTATAAAAGTTTAACACGCTAAAGAACATCGTCAATAATTTAAAATAGTTATCATCATTCTAGATTGTATTTGTCAACGCAAAAGTTCCGGCTAAACCCAGCGCCAAGACATTTATTTTTGCAAATACCAATATTGCACACGTAGTTATAAAGGATTCCCATTTTTTACATTTGAAGCCAATCGGTAGTGTTTTTTTAGTTGTTTAAGTTGCAACGACGACACCCGTTAAGGACGGCGGCGTGCGGTGTCTGTCGAAGAACCATTAACGCCACTCGCTACGAGGTTTGTTCTACGTTTAGGGCTTGAAAGGCGGCCGACAAGCCGATGTAGAGGAAAGATAAATTAGTAACACACTGATAAGAAGGATACGCACTGAAAGAAGTTCTAATTTCGAACTACTGCTTTCGTGAAGAAGAAAACAATAATATTTTCAACGGATATAAACCAACCCAAAAAGCATGCAAATATCTTACCCAGCTTTCCCATTCATGCCTACTTCAGCGAGGGGCCACCAGGAACTCAGGAACGAGCGTACCTCTATGGACGCCTATATTTTTATCACGATTTCAAGTAATTTCCAAAATGTTCTGCGATATTTTACTTATCATATAATGATTCGGGTGAAAACTGCCAGTATATAAATATGGTTCAATATAATGTTTCCACTAGGTTCCTAAGGTGTTTAATGTGTGAGTATTGCGGAGAAGCTTCAAGCATTGCGAAAAGTATCCTGTTGTCCCTGGGGCAGACAACGCCCTGAGAAATATTTGGGCACTCTTCTCGTCGTTACATAATTCCAGGTTCTAAATCAGCGCATTTGTTTTGCCTACAGGCGTGACTGGCGCGTTGAATGAGAAATTGAGAATAATTGCTTCATATAGCCTTTTTTCCCGAGAACTGTGCAGGACTGGAATAGTATAAATAACCATCAAGTCACAAAACAGTCTTTAGCATCCTTTGCCGCTGGTGTAGAATAAAAGAGAATATAATTGTACTTGGGTGCTAACTTTGTTTTCTTTTCGTAAAATGAGAGTGATGTTTAATCTGTTCTATTTTGTTATGTTTGTTTACGTTTGAAAAACGCAAGTGATGGTTCCTTGTTTGGCTTGTGTTATATGGCTGCCTACAATGTGAAATGTGAGTGACTGTGTCATCTGTTTCCCTGGTGTTATATGCTAATATTTTTGTCTTTTGTACCCACCTGCTAAAATGCCTCCAGGGGATTGCAGTACCCATAAATAAATACAGAAATGGATAATATGGGTCTAAAGCAAATCCGCGGTTACTGTCCAAGTGCTGTTACGAATCGCTGGTTGATGTTGGCGCACGCGCTGTGTGCGTATGAGTTAGTGTATGTGAGGGTGTGTGCATGAGTGCGTGTGGGTGTGCATTCACGTGTGTGAGTGTGAGTGAGCATGCTTGTGTGCGCGTTTGCGCGTGTTTTTTGGTGTGCGTGTGTATTTATCTGTGTGTGTTTATGTGTGTTCGTGTGTTTTTATGTACGATTCTGTGCGCGCGCGTGTGTACGTGTTTGTGTGTGTGCACGTCTGTGGGCGTATGTGTGCGTGTGTATCTATGGGCATGTACGTAGCGTGTGAGTATTTGTGCGCGTCCGAGTGTGAGTGTGCATTTGTCTGTCTCTTTGTGTATGTGTTCGTGGGCCGCATGCGTGTTTGTGTGCGTGTGTGTGTGTGTGTGTGTGTGTGTGTGTGTGTGTGTGTGTGTGTGTGTGTGTGTGTGTGTGTGTGTGTGTGTGTGTGTGTGTGTGTGTGTGCGTGTGCGCGTGCGTGCGTGCGCGCGTATTGTATGCGTGTTTCTTTGCTGACGTGGTGCGCAGTTTCGACAGCGCGCGGAACAGCGCTGCGACATGATATTTTCTCAAATAGCCCTGGAGATTGAAGAGGGACATCACTTGCAGCGCCCATGCGGCTTCGAGATTGCGCCGCGGCAGAACCAATCAGAGTGGCCATTCATAGTGGCGGCGTCTGACTGGTCCCCCCTCCAGCTCTGCGAGAGGGATTTTGTTTGTGTTTTAACATCGGTGCTGTGCAAAACACGCACTGCAGTTGGTTACCGTTAGGACTTCTGGTTACCAATTGGCGCTGTCTGACAATTAAGCAAGTTAAATTAAGCAAGTTACATTAAACAAGTTAATTTTCTGTCTGGGCCCCTTTTCGTTATGAAAGCAAGCAACTCCTCTGAAGGACGATCCTGCACCACGCCACGACGAGTTGACGAACGTGCCCTCTAGGACGCTTTCACCAATGTAACAATGCGGTGCATTTGTTTCCAACGCTTGCATTACCCCGTTTATCGCGTCAATTTGTGCCGCTTAATGACGTGACGTTATGTCTGTACCTCTGTGTGGCCGGAAAACAGAATAATCGGTATGCACGGAGGCATGTTGTGTAAAGGGAGGTGTTCGCAATAATAGTGGCCAGTGTATAGGACACAATCTCGGTGAACATGCAGTGTGATCTCTCAGCTTTTGCAGCTGTCGTACTTCCCCTATAAAGAATTTGTAGGAAATTGCCGGACGAGCCAGTTTTATGGCCATGCAATGCAGTAATAGGTTATCAAATGGGAGAGCTCAAAATGCGAAGTCTTCTGCGAAAAATAAGTGTTCCAGAGAAAGAGAGGAGGGGATTATGAGGGCTCTAGGTTTGGCGAAGTGGGAGGGGGCTGACGGGAGGGGGGGGGGGAGGGCTAAAGATAATGGCGACTGCGATTATGTATGTGATGTTGGGCTTGTACCTTGTGGTGAGCTCGTCCTGTCTAATGAACCTGCTCGGGTTACTTTCCGTTCAGCGCTCGATATTTGCGTATAATGTTACTGCACCCTGCTAAATTGCGAGTGAGAAAAAGGCAAGTTGTCGCGACGACGGAAAGAGAGCTCTACAGTAGGAAAATGCCGTCCGAAAACTCTACATGTATCCTATGAGCCCAAACGTCAACAATTTCCAGTTTGCTACCCGTTTGTCTTCCGTTTCTACATATTACGACAGCAAAGATCTCATTAGTGTGGCATCATGGCCGCTAAGGGAGCAGGCAGGTGTGATTTTAGCAAACGCGCCCCACCGCTGCTGCTCACTGATTAGCCAGAGTCACTGTTAAATATTGATTAAATATGCTAAACGGTAAATGAAAGCGTTTTGGCCAATTGGGTAAAATCTTCAGAGAGTGATCCTTTGCTTATACAGAACGACACCAAAGTGTAATTATTTATTTGATGGGAGCAGTCCACCTGAATTTCTTACCAACGGTCAAACTGCTTCCGCTCACTGACTAGCCAGGGTCACTAGCAATATTTAGCATAGACTATGTGAATAGACTATGTTTATTCACTGAGCGAAATAGGTTTGGCGGGTTGGACCATGATGGCACCGTAATAAGACGGTAGCCATAATTTACTGTGTAAACACAGGCAGCTCTATCTATACAATAAAATTTGCATAAAAATATGACGCTGCAGTTACACTTAACACTTACTTTTATAAAATATTTGGTGAATTGAAAGCTGCAAGATAGGTTTGGGAATTTGACATGCCATGGATAGCAAAACTGTTCCATACATTAAAGGGACACTGAAGTGATATGTAAACATTGGGGGATTACTTGGGCAAATTGTAGTCCGCAGTCCCCAGGCCATGTTTCGACCACCCTGGGCGCGTTTACGCGATTTTATTTAGTAGAAAAATTAATTCAAAAATGGTGTCCTCCTCTCTTTACGCTCGCTCATTTTCTGCGGCGTTTTCATGTGACGTCAGGAGGGGATAAGCTGGCAATTGGCTGAGCTACTGCACGGCTCCCCGGCCTTCAGACAGAGTCAGTCGGCCCAGCGTTTCGTCCGCCGGCTGCCGACGGGTCGTCGCAATTCGTTCGCTCAGTTGAAACGAAGCAAGGACACGTTTGTGAATGGTAGAATTTGCCTTTCTTTACTTGGTTAGTTTGTACACTGTATCTAGCTCCAAGTCAAGGTCGCTTCACACAAGCGCACATGCGACGCTTCGCTGACTGGTATGCCAGTAGGAAAATATAAGGCCTCTAGAAGGCGGGAGAAGAGTCAGCCAGGTCAATATAGGTACTAAGGAAATAAAATGAACTGATATTTTTACCGTACAGCGTAAAACTAGGGTGCGGGAAGCACTTTTTTGCGCTGGGCGAACAAGCACAGCGGTCAGCAGCACGACTACGCATCTGCGAACGCTTTTCCGTCTACGAAATGCAATTGCTAGACGTGAGTTATTGTGGAAACTCGGGCGACGCTTACTGCACGAGCGCAATACAACAAATAGTCACCTAAGCTGCTTGAAATGCCAAAACTAAATAAAAGTGTAAACTGGTTGTACAATATATTACCAGTGCCAGCTGAGCCCGCTCAGTGGCCCAGCGGTCTGGGTTGCTAGGTGTGCCACCGATAGTAATTTGTAAGTCAGGAGTTCGAATCCCCGCGGGTACGTGCTTTTCTTTTTTGAAGTTAACTTTTTTGTTTTCCGCCGATGTTTTTTATATTGAGTTCACCTTTTTGGGGGCCGCAACGTTCATGGCTACACGAACTAGTTCACAAAACGCGCGCAGGCTGGCACTGGCGCGCTAGCGAGTTCTCGTTGGCGTGCTGTTGCCATAAGCACCGACTGCTTGCAGGCAGTGGGCACAGGCTAGAATGAACAGACCCTTGGCCTGGTGCGAACACGCTTTTTACGACACAGGCATGAGGGAGGCAAGCTCCAAATATGAGGGAAAAGCGCATGACATTTCGGCGTCTGCGGGTAGGCGGAGGGCGTTCATGCACTGCGTAGGTTTCGGCTAGTGAATGCTACGATTCCAATTCGTCCTAGGAGGCTTATCTTTATGCATTTTTACAGCTGACAACATGACAGAAGCGCGGTACGATGATTATTGAGTTATTGAGAATGCCCATCTAATAACGCCAACGGTTGTTTTTTACAGAACCTGAAACCGAAACCGAAACTTGTTTGGTTGTTCACCTTGGGCATCGTCCAATCACGGTGCCCGCTCCTCCTAACGTCACAGCTTTAGTTGGTGCGGCCGCCGCAAACCGCGCATGGCAGTTTTTCTTCTTTCGCGCTTTGTAAAATAATTACCGATTTGTCAACCGAATAAACGATGAAAAGTGTGCTAATATGAGCCAGTCTACGCAGTGCAACAGAAGAACGGAAAGTAGGGCTAGTTGGTATGTGTGCATTTTGGTGGAATACAGAAGCGCTCAAAAAACAAGGACGAAGGAAGAAGTAGACAGCACGGCGCCTAGTCCTTGTTTTTTGAGCGCTTCTGTATTCAACCAAAATGTACGCAGTGCAAGCAAAAACGGGAGCTTGACAAATTCACTTCAGTGTCCCTTTAAAGATATCTCGCATTGTTTTGTGTGGACGGAGATCAATTTTATTAGAAGTTGCAAAAGCAATCAATCATTAGTACATCCTCGGCCCAACAATAACTGCTGTTTTGCTGTTTCTGTGAAAAGTACTAAGTCTGTGAACTGATTATGAGGTTATAATGTCTTGCGGTAAATATTTTCTGTATTCTAGAATATCAATAACTAAAATTTTGGCCTAGCCATGTTGTAAACTGCTGCTCAGAATGTACGTTGACAATGGTGGTCGAGTACTTCTATGATCAAGGAAACGCCCCGTCCCCGTCAATGACCCCGCTGCACAACCCGGCACCGAAATCTTATGCAGAGTACACGCCATGAGTTCTTAGCTGATTGAGTGAATGGTGGCACTGCACCAGCGATAAAACACCAACGCCACACGCAAGGAAATGGCGGGTCTGCCTTCGCTTCACTGTCAGCGACGGCAGACCGCCCTTTGTTAGGCCCCAACAATCTGAGTAGCAGCGACGGTCAAAAAAAGAGAACCGAGACGAAGGGAGAGTATTAGAGCAGTCGTGCATGCGCAGATGCAGGCTATACACGACTTTTCCAACAGTCACCACCTTAGCAGCCCACGGCATAGGTGGCGTCTGTGAAGTCTACAAAAACGTGCAGTCTTATACCAAACACTACGCCATAGACAGTAAAAGTTGATTAATTGTGGTGCATAAGCTAGTGACGAAAGTAGACATGTTGATGGGCCAATAGTCATTGCTTGGATTTGTCCTGCACATTATGCGTCATAGCAAAACACTGTCTTGCATAGGCGAAGTCTACAGAGGGGGGGGGGTCTCGTGGCAGAGTTCCGTACTGTGTATCCCTTGCCAGCCACTGCCCCCATCTTCCCGCCGGTTCTGATCCCTGCCCTTCCCCACTCATGATGGTTTCATTACAAGTGCCCTGACCAGTTGACGTTTCTTGAGAGTCACCTCCGAATTTTCACTAACACATTTATTGCGGATACAAGCTTACCACATCATTGAATTGGTGCAGACGTCGACTTCTTACTTTCGTACTTTTCCTTTATATCTGAGGCCTTACCATAGGTGGATGAGCGCACTAGAAGCGCAATAAACGCATGTATGTTTGTATGTATGTATGTTTGTATGTATGTGTGTATGTATGTATGTATATATGTAAGTATGTGTATATGTATGTATGTATGTATGTATGTATGTATGTATGTATCTATGTATGTATGTATGTATATTAGTATGTACGTATGTAGTATAACCTTTCCCACTTTCCAGTCGTCTGGTAACATTCCTGTTTGAAGCGACAATGAGAACAGCATCGACAAATACACTGCAATAACTTGTTTAGTGTTTTTAACAGTTTGGAGTTAATGTTTATTACACCAGCTAATGATGAAAGTTTAAGTCTGTCGATAAGGTGCGAAATGCCAGCCACAGAAAATTCCACTGGAGCCATTATCGCTACTGTCGCAGTAGGTGGCGAGGAAAGTGAAGAATTCGCATCCTTAGTGAACACAGAGCAGAGCGCGATTTTAACATCGTGAAAGCTGTCGGAAGTGCAGGCAGAGAAGTGATTCGGTATAATGGGCGGGGTCACCAGTACCCGCTCACTGCTGCCACCCATCACGCTCTTCGCCTGCCTGTCTCACTCCAGCCTTGATAAATTCAGCAGATGTGTCTCCAATGCAATTCAAAATTCCAACCTTCGCAGTGCTCGCGCACCCCCTTCCTCAAACAGCGTGAGCAGGAGTTCTGTTCTTTTCTGCTTGCTTTTATGACATACATGACGGTGCCTAATTGCGCGGTTTGGAACGCGTCATTATTGCTGGGCACTTCTTTCGCTTACAGTGGTAACACCACCCAAGGGGCGTTCCGAAATAACAGGGCGCGTGCGATGGCGGTTATATGCACAGATTTTGCCTCACATGCATGTGCAGTTTGCTCTGCGCTTAGCAATGCGGAGATATATGATAAGGCCTGCGGTTCAGGAGTTTTTTCACGGTTATGGCTATGTCAGCGGCTTGTTTTGTGAACCCACGTCACGGGGTCTCATTTGGATCCGCTATCTTGCTGCGCCGTCTCATTCCCGCAGTTGCTTGCCGTGGTAACTCGTAACAGTGAACGAGCTACGACAAGAAGGCCGGGCCCTGAAGTGCTCTGCACTTAATAACGGTAGTGTTTGATACCGCCTTGGAAAAAATAATTCATGGCATCAGTATGGTTCCAGAGCCTGCGACTGTGGCAGTCCAAGTTGTCGGCATTACTTTAGGGACCTTTTTTCGGAAAAGCAGGCTTACCTTTGTAGAGGTCACAGTGTTGCGGCTTGCACAGCTAGGCCTGATGGTCTTTGAGTGCTTGTCCTCATGCTTTTTCTACCGCAGTCGAACCCACCAGTCTACGCCAAGTGACCTTGCTTGAGACTAAATATTCGGCCTTCACCGGGGAGCAGCTGCTTCTTGCGTGTAGGACTACATTTTTCGCAGTCGGAATCCTCTAAATGATGCTTCGTGGTCTCGCCAGATATGCAACGTAAGCGCTGTTCACTGAAGATGGCAGATATGATGCTGTGTGTGCGTTACGTTGTCGTGTCCGTTTAGGCGAGTCTTCTAGGGTAGCAGCGATGTCCAGTCTCCTAATAACAGGTTGTTGCTTCATCGCTTCTCAGCACTGTATCTGATGATCGAAAAACTCGAGAAGCTGCTGGAAGTGATGTTCGGGTTGCGTCATCTGTATCTGTCCCTTTCTTCTTGAATCGTGATGTAAGCCGCTGTCTATAGTGTGGGTGGTTTGCGGCGTTCTTTAAACAGAAAACCCATGTCGGGTAGCACCAGTCTTTAGAGAACCCCCTGTAGCATGAAGCAACAGTCAGTTGGAGTTGTGCCAAGGTCCTTCCAAGTTTGTATCCGCACCTTTATGTGGTCATACAGTTGTCAACGTTGCTGTGTGTTTGAGGAAGACGAAACTGGTTTTACATCCAAAAGCCTATGTGGTGGTCTAGAATTATGAGTCTTTCTTCAGCGAAGAGCTTCGTCAATATGCCCATAGCGTGTTTGTAGCACTCCTCTCTGGCCTAATGTCCAGAGATGACCGATGCGGCCACGCGAGGGTCAAGAGGGTGTTCATGTAGACGAAGTTGCCTGCAGGGCGCAGATCGTCGTTTTTATGTAAGGCACACCCGGCGAAAACTAGATCGAATCGCGCTTCCCATGTCTGCGGTTTCTATCAAGCTTTATCAGCTGAAGCTGAGGGAGCTTAGACTTTCTGGTGGTCCGACTCTGGTATCTCGTTCGCCATACAGGACTCTATGCTATCGGGTATTGCAAAATGAAGTGCAGGGCTGATGCCCTGTTCACCACTTTGCGTAGTTTGCCGGGTTTGGCATCTCGCTCCGGAGCAACTCGTCCAGCGTCTCGTCAAATATGAGGTCGTTGGGTTTTTGTATCGGCTGCTGGAGCGCTTCGACTGGTTCTAGAAGTACGGTAAACTCATACACGAAAGGCGCGGCACTCCTCGCAGTGCATCTTCCGGTTCCAATATAACACCGCCCAGTTGTTTGCGGAGGCACTTGCGGTGTCGGAGAAGCCGATTAAAAGCAGTCACTGGCAGCCGTGGATGCTGTGCCAAGGTTTCAGGCGTCGCGTCTATTCACGTGGCATGCGCGGTTCCTTGCGCTGATGAGATAGACATTGTCGTGTGGTCCCGTGTTTCCGCGCAATATAATGGAACTCGGGGGCCCCCTCTGCCAAGCATTGTTGATGAATCGGAGAGCACGCGTCATATTGAAATGACGGCTTTAATGGTAGAGGTCGCGAGTGCAGCGCACACGTGTGCCACCTCTGGGAAAAAGCTCACGAAAGTGATGATGATTCCGCCTTCAGAGATATTTTTCCACAAGTGAAATTATTTGAAGGTGGCAAGATGGTTCCAGTAATTCGTCATTTCAGTGTATATCTGTTTTTTACAATAAACAGTTGAACGAACTAGCCCAAGAAAAATGTGTTTCCTTAACCATGGAATGTCAGCTTTAACCGCAAAGGCTACACAGGCAACCAGCCACAGTGGCACATTGGCTCAGGCGTTGCGTTGCTGAGCATGAGGTCACGGGTTGGAATCTCGGATGCGGCGCCCGCTTTTCCTATGGAGGCGAAAACCGAAAATGCCTGAGTGTACGAGATTTTGGCGCATTTAAAAGATCCCAGAGGAGTCAAATATAATCCGGAGCCCTCCACTACAGCGCGCTTCGCCTCCTGCCTTGCTTCAGCGCGTAAAACCTGCAATCAACCAATCAAGGCTACAGATGCGAAGAGGCGCGCCGTAGCGAAGAGCACCGGATACTTTTCACCACTTGGGGGTGTTTCACGGGTGCCGAAATCTCGAAAACAAGGGCGTGTTCACTTTTCTTCTCAATCAGATAGGCGGACGCCGTGGCCAATAATCGAAGCCGCGTACTTCGGCTCAACTGCACAGCGCTTTCGCTCCTGCGCCATCACGGCGGGCATTTTTTGTAATGCAACATGTCTATTGTATTGCTTATACAGGGTGTTTCAGCTAAAGTCAGCCAGAGTTCAAAAACTAATTTGCGAAGGGACTTCAAGGCGACGTCACAAACTGCGGTTTGCTCACCTTTGCATGTAGTGTATCACGCTAGATTTCTGTTTTGTTTAACTAGATAATTTTCAAGGTTATTTAATATACTTGTAAATCAGCAAACCTAGGCAAAAAATTGCAATTCAAAAGCTGCAGAGACATTTGGAAAACGTCTTTATCAAGAGTTCCTGTCTTTCTATCGGTTAGGTATTTGTGTTTTTCAGCTTCAGCTACGTTTAGACACCTGGTGCAAAAGCAATATCGCGATCTATGGGCGTAAAAAAACGGCGTGTCCGTAGTTTGATATGCTAGGACGTGAAATGGCCTCGCTTTTTACAGTTCTATTGATTGATTGATTGATTGATTGATTGATTGATTGATTGATTGATTGATTGATTGATTGATTGATTGATTGATTGATTGATTGATTGATTGATTGATTGATTGATTGATTGTAGGGTTCAACACGCTGACGGAACGAAGGCCGTGAGGAGGGCCGTAGAGGGAATAATTTTGACCACCTGGGAATCCTTAACATGCACTGAAATCGAGTACACACGGGCGTTTTCGATTTAGGCTCCATCGCAAAAGCGGGCGTCGCGGCCCGGAATCGAACAAGCAACCTCCTGCTCAGCAGCCCAACGCATTAGTCACTGAGCCACCACGGCGGGCACTTTTAAAAGCTATTATAATAGTTTCGGCCCCATTCCGAACCTGGCCTCACTCATGATGTTCACGAAATAAAAAAAAAACACTACGTGGCCAGCCTGCTGGTGCAGCGTGATTGCACTGCTCGCATACGATCCGTTGCAAAACAGCCAATAGACCCCCCGCGGTGGCTCAATGGCTACAGGGTTGCGCTGCTGAACATGAGGTCGCAGGTTCGATTCCCGGCCGCGGCGGCAGCTTTTCTGCTGGAGGATAAAACAAAAACACCCGTGGGCACGAGATTTCGGCGCACAATAAAGATCTTCCAGGTGGAAAAATTGTGTCATATGTGTCCAAGTTTGGTCTTGTGTGTCCAAGTCTGGTGGGTCTGAAATGTTGAGGTCTGGTGAGGTGTGAAATGTCCGGGTCTCCCTGTCACCTCCCTGTCTGTTTTTCTGATTTCCAAGTTTCTCTAAAGGCTTATTAGGAACTCGCACAAGGCTAAGAAACTCATAGCTGGAGAAGTTTTGATGGAAGCATAAAACAAAGAACAATCTTGTAACCTCCTCAAGCAAACACGCATGGTCTATGCCGACATAAAGATCATGCCCTATCGCAGCCTCAATAGCTGAAATGGCATGATATTTGATAGAGATCTAATGAATCAGACTGAAGCATATGTGCTCGAGGGCCTTCGAGATCAGGGCGTGACCGCAGCGAGGAGAATCGCCATACGCCTAAATAAACAAATATAGCAACAAAGCACATATGCTTGACATTTGACCGCTCAACTCTTCCTTAGTCGGTCAACGCAGGTTTCATGAGATGTCCGATCAGACCATACGTGCCAAACCCACGCCGCTGCTTCAAGCGTCAGCGGTTTGGGCTCGGCACAACCTCTTGCTGTGGTAAATTGACATGCTCAAAATGTGCACCACATGATCACCTAACTGACACTCGTGCATCCGACAGCTTCATCCGTGCGAACTGCCAGGGAATGCCCGCTGTCTATTGTCGGAGTTGTGAAAAGTTCAAGGATGAAAAACAAATCATTTCCTTAAAAGTTAACGAGAACATCACCTTCCCCGATGAGCAAACGAGGTTCCCCTCTTTCTCCCTGAGGAGGTACGCCAACGCGGCTCGGCGTAGGCGGAGCGGCGTCTGGTTTCTACGGGCACCCAGTACCGCGAGTCGGACTTGGTCTCGCTCTCGTCCCCCGCGCGTAGGTCCAGGGCAGCGAACCCCGCCTCTGCACCGCTCGCTCAGCCAGCAGCGGCTGTGGTGGCCACCAGGTCTGTTGGGGACGCCGCTGCATCCACTACTTCTCCACCAGCCCAAAGAACACGCGAGGGCACGGAAGAGATGGAGATGGAGGCACACGCAGCAGTTCTCACCCCCGCCGCACCGCCTCTGCCAACCGGGGCCCTCCTGATGCCCTCGGTGTCCGCGGGTCCGACGAAGGGCACCGGGAAGGGTACCAATTCCAAGGGGTCTGGTCCGCCATCTACTCCTCACAAATCTGTTGACGAGATGAATGTGGGACCTTACCTGCCTGACTTGCCGCGTAAGGAGCGGGTCCGTTCACTCAAACCTCCAGAGAAGGAAAAAACCCCTTCCAAGAGTCCAAGCATCGAAAGACCTTACATATGTATTCACACTCCAATAGCCCTGAAAACTTAATAATGGGAAGAGAAATTATTGTTCAATGTTACTGCAGAGGCCTTCTGAATAATCTTAACGATGTGTACCAGATTCTGCATGCTAATCAGCCAAGTGAAATGTGTGTGCAAGAAACAAATTTGAATTCCAAACAAATTGTTTAACAGTTACCTGGTATACAGAATGGACAGGGATGGCTGCACACAATCTTCCGGCGGTGTGGCCATAATCGCCCGGAAATCCTTACATGCCACTATGTCACTTTGAACACTTTCCTTGAGGATGTAGCAATCCTCTGAATAATATTTCATAAGTTGATAACGGTATGTTCCATACACATTCCTAACGATCTTGCACTTTCAAGCTCCGACTTCGAGGCGCTGGCTGACCAGCTGCCCGAACCATACATCCTCACAGGCGACCTTAATGCACACAATTCTCTTTGGTGATCTCGCACGGATGCCCGCGGTCGCCTGATAGAGAAGTTTTTAACATCCTCGTGACCATGCCTCTTCAACAAATGTACGTGCACATACGTTAATATAGGACAAAGCACACACTCATATCTTGACTTGGCTATTGGCTCCGAAGTTCTTTTTCCTTGTCTTGAGTGGAGCGTGGGCACCGACCCATAGGGTAGTGTCCACTTCCCCACTTCACTAACATATAGTGGTAAATATCCATGCAGTGGATCTTCCCAAAACAGGTCCAAGGAAGCAAGAGCTAACTGGAATACATTTACAGAGACATCCAAACTATACCACACATCCAGAGGACACCTACACGTTGAAGAAACCCCCCAATTCTTCAGGGAGACTATCCTCGGCTCCGCCGAAAAGTTCATTCCCCACGCATCTGGTGCCCCGCACAACCAGAGGAGTCCGTCGGTAAATGACGACCTTAGGCGGGTGCGAGAGGTCCAGAACAAGGTGTGGGGTATCTTTGCCTGTACCCCACGTCGGGTAAGCTTTTCTTGTTCAAAAGGGCCAACGCCATGGAAAAAGTGTGCGCTGTGAGGCAAAACAAGAGTGGGCGCTCCTTCATACCATCCGTAAACTCATATACCGACACTAACAAAGTGTGACAAGAATACGCAAAATAAAAGGATTACCTATACACAGCCTGCTCCTGGTTAGTAGAACAGGGGAAACACTGGAAGATAAGGCTAACATGCTCGCACAACACTTCAAACACGTGTCCAGCTCAGCACATTAAAGTAACACTTTCATGTAACCCAAAACATCTGCAGAGAAGAGCCCTTACATGACAAAGTAATAATATACTTCTTACAACTCTGAATACAACCGCTATGAGTTGAGGGCTACCCTGAGCCCGTGCAAACCTTCAGCTGCATGTGCAGATAAGATTAAATATATCATGATAAAACACCTACACCCAGACACTCGTACACCTATACAACAAATATGGCTTTCGGGGCAGCTTCCAAAATCTTGGAGGGAGGCCATTATAGTTTCTTTCCTAAAGGAAGGGAGGGACAATTCCTGTCCCCCTAGTTATCGACTCATTGCCCTGACCAGCTGCCTATGCAAGCTTGTCGAGAAAATGATCAACAGGAGACTCATGTTCTTCTCAGAGTAAAAGGTCTTCCCGAGAGCTGCCAGGGAGATTCAGGACGGGGACATTCACCAATGATCAACTGGTTTCGTTGGCATTAGATATAAAGGATACCTTCGTTCAGAAACAGTTCTGTGTTATGGTGTTTTTTGACATTCAGAAGGCCCATGAAAATGCATGGCGTTACGCCATACTTAGTGATGTCAAGTCATTGGGCATCTCCGGTAACATGGTAAATACCCTTATTAGTTAGTTATCCGCGAGGACATTTTCCGTAAGAGTCGGTAGTGCATTCGCAAGGGTTAACATGCACAAAAACAGGGTGCCAAAAGGTGGAGTGCTGGCCTGCAATCTTTTGATAATTAAGATTGACCTGCATTTATGTTATTGACTCTGTTGTGTATACTACCTTGCATTTTTGTTGTCCACTATTGTTTTTTTATGCTTGTCCCCAATGTTTTGTTTCACTTTTGTTTTTGTTTTCTGGTGATAATGCCAGTGACCACTCCCTTCTGTAACGCCCTCTGGGCTTTGAAGGTATTGAAATAAATAAATAAATAAATAAGATGAACTCTCTTGGAATGGCATTGCCACCTACATTTCCTTCTTCCAAGTATGTGGATGACGTCCAGATATCTTTTAAATCATGTAATACTTCAATCTGCGAGCGTCAAGTACAGCTTGGTGTCAAGAAATTTGATTGATTGATTGTAGGGTTTTACGCGCCGACACAACACTGGCGATGAAGCGCGCGGTAGTGGATGGCTCCTTAATAATTTTGACCACCTGGGGAGCTTTACCTTGCGCCGAAATCTCATACACACGGGCATTTTTCCTTTTCGTCTCCATAAGACAAGCGGCCGCCGTGGCCGGGAATCGAACCAGCGACCTTGTTCTCAGCAGAGCAACGCCTTAGCCACTGAGCCACCACGGTGGGTGGTGTCAAGAAACTTGCTGGCTGGCTGGACAAGAACGGTTTTAAACTGAATCCTGCAAAACGCTATTGTGTTCTGTTCTACCAGACCTAGACATTACTCTTAACGGCGTGTCGCGTCCCGTGAACAACCAGCACAAGTTTTTCCTAGTTGTGTTTGACAACAAACTCACACTCATTTCTCAAATAAAGCAACTGAGCATAAATGTCTCAAACTAATGAATATCCTTAAGGTCCTCTTGCACCAATCGTGTTGTGCTACAAATGACTCCTGCTTCGCCTGTATACTTCTTTGGTTGGGTCTCGTTTGGACTATTGCAGTGTGGTGTAGGTGTCGGCCACAAAAACAGCATTAAGAATGCTCGACTCAGTGCTACACCTGGGGCTTTGCCTTTCTTCTTGAGCTTTCCGCACTAGCCACGACCAAAGTTTGCATACTGAGTGTAACAAGTGGTGCTTCGAGAACCAACGAACGTACATGAACTTGCTCTACGCATTTAAAATTTCATTGCTGACTAACCATCCTTTCTCACCCTGTTTTTAATCAAACATTCGCATCACCACTGTTTCCTCCATTCGCATCCTCCATCTGTTTCTTCGCCGTTCTCACTTAGTGGGAGACAGAAAGCTTCGAACCCCGCACGGGGCACCTTGAGTAATCTTGGTGACGGTACTGGCGATACCGCGGACCCCGAGCCCCCAAACATAAGCTGGATCCAACCGTGGTGATGTGTTTATAGGTGGAGGGTTAGAAACCATGAACGGTGGCCGTCGGAGCCAAGGTCAGCTCCGGCGGATGGGCTCCCTGTCTGTCTACCAGACAGGGAGCTCCGGGACCTCTTTGGCTACCAGGGTAAGGTCAAAGAAGAAAGTACCCCAGTCTCCCTGCTTTTATACTATGCTATATGGCATTTTCAAAACCCTCCCCCAAACGTGATCGGCCCCCGAAAAGGGGCCGCACCGAAGTTTCTTTTCCACCACTTTCTAACTTGAGTCCTCCGAAACCGAACAACTATCCTCGCTTCATCGTGATGGAATCTGTAGACCAATCAAAACCTCTTGCTTCACAGTCTGTATTTCTCATTTCAAAGTTTCTTGACGGTATTGTTGGAGGGCCGTATAAGGCCAAAAAACAACGAACCGGTGAAATTCTTGTCGAGGTCAGTAGCCAGGATCAGGACAATAAACTTCTTGCTCAAACCAGCATCGCCGATCTGCCAATCCGAGTCACGCCCCACCGCAGCTTAAACAGCTCCCAGGGCGTGATTTCCGAGTATGACCTGCTAAATGAATCTGAAGCTGACCTGCTGGAGGGCCTTCGTAGTCAGGGCGTAACAGCGGTCAGGCGCATAACCATCCGCAGAGACGATAAACAAATACCGACAAAGCACCTCATCCTAACCTTTGACAAGTCCATCCTTCCAGAATTCATCAACGCAGGTTACATCCGATGTTCAGTCCGGCCGTACATCCCGAACCCGCGGCGCTGTTTCAAGTGCCAACGGTTCGGGCACGGCACAAACTCCTGTCGCGGCCGACTTACCTGCGCAAAATGCGCCCAGCACGACCACCCGTCTGACAACTGTAACGTTCAACAACTTCTTTGCGTAAACTGCCAGGGCCCACATGCGGCCTACTCCAGAAAATGTGAAAAGTTCCAATTAGAAAAGAAAATCATTAACATCAAGGTCACTGAAAACATCACCTTCCCAGAGGCGCGGAAGAGGTTCGCCTCTTTCCCTCTGGGGAGGTACGCCGACGCAGCTCGCCGGGGGGCGGAGCGGCGTGTGGTTTCTGCGGGGACCCAGTACCGCGAGTCGGACTTGGTCCCGCCTCCGCCCCCCCCTGGGTTGCCTCGGGCAGCCCAACCCGCCTCCGCACCGCTCGCTGAGCCAGCAGCGGCTGTGGGGTCAACCACGTCTGGTGGAAGCGATGCTGCATCCTCCACTTCCACTCCAGCGTCCCAAGCCACAGGCGAGGGCGCAGAGGAGATGGACTTGGGGGAGCCAGCGGCAGCTCCCACCCCCACCGCACCGCCTGTACCATCCGAGGCGTTCCTGAACCCCTCGGTGGTTGCGGGAAAGGAAAAGCGCGCCCCAAAGGGTTCGCGGTCCAAGGAGCCTGATCCCTCAGGCGCTCCGAGGACATCCGAGGATGAAATGGACGTCGGTCCGTTCTTGTCTGCGGTGCACCGCAAGGAACGCGTCCCGACGCCAAAGCCTCCCGACAAGCCAAAAAAGACGAGAGTCACAGCCCCGAAAGACGACACATAAACAACACAGTCCAGTAGCTGAGAACACTTCATAATGGGAAGAGAGAACATACTACAATGGAACTGCAGAGGCCTTCTAAATAATCTTGACGACATCTATGAGATTCTGCATGCAAATCAGCCAAGTGTAATGTGTGTTCAGAAAACACACCTGAATTCCAAGAACACAAATTTCTTGAATAGTTACCTGGTATACAGGAAAGACAGGGATGGCTGCACACACTCTTCTGGCGGTGTGGCCATAATCGTCCGGAAATCCTCAGCATGCCACCCTGTCACCTTGAACACTATCCTTGAGGCTGTAGCAATACGCTTAATAATATTTAATAGGTTGATAACGGTATGCTCCATATACATTCCTCCTGATGTTTCACTTACGAGCTCCGACTTCGAGGCGCTGGTTGACCAGCTGCCCGAACCATACATCCTTACAGGCGACCTTAATGCTCACAACTCTCTTTGGGGGTCTTCCAGAACGGATGCCCGAGGTCGCCTGATAGAAAAATTCCTTACATCTTCTGCAGCATGCCTTTTCAACAATAAACAGCCTACATACCATAACATAGGTCACAACACATACTCATGTCTTGACTTGGCTATTGGCTCCGCAGTTCTCTTTCCTCTTGTCGAGTGGGGAGTGGGAACTGACCCATATGGCAGTGACCACTTCCCCACCTCACTCACATACATAGGCAAAGGTCCAAGCAGTCCATCTTCCCATAATAGGTTCAATGAAGCACGAGCTAACTGGAATACATTTACAGAGACATCCAAACTACACCACACATCCATAGGACACCTACACGTTGAAGAAGCTACCCAACTCCTCACGGCGCACATCCTCGACGCCGCCGAAAAGTCCATTCCCCACGCCTCTGGAGCCCCGCGCAACCAGCGGAGGCCGTGGTGGAATGAGGACTGTAGGCGGGCGCGAGAGGCCCAGAACAAGGCGTGGGGTATCCTTCGTCGGTACCCCACGTCGCGTAACCTCATTTTGTTCAAACGGGCCAAGGCGTTCGGAAAACGTGTGCGCCGTGAGGCAAAACGAGAGAGTTGGCGCACCTTCCTTACATCCATTAACTCATACACAGATGCACACAAGGTATGGACAAGAATACGCAAACTTAAAGGACAACATACACATAGCCTGCCCCTGGTCAGTACAATAGGGGACACACTCGAAGACCAGGCTAACACTCTTGCACAACACTTTCAACACGTTTCCAGCTCTGCACACTACACAAACACTTTCCTGAAACATAAAAATACTTGTGAAAAGAAGTCCCTACATGACAATAACAGGTCAAAATCTGGTTACAATTCTGAATTTACACTCTATGAGTTGAGGGCTGCACTGAGCACGTGTAAACCTTCAGCTCCCGGCGCAGATAAGATTACATACACCATGATACAACTCCTACACCCGGACACTCTTGAAACACTCCTACACCTATACAACAACATATGGCTTTCGGGACACATCCCAAAATCTTGGAGGGAGGCTATTGTAGTGGCGTTCTTGAAGGAGGGTAAGGACCCTTCTTCTCCCGCCAGTTATCGACCCATCGCCCTCACAAGCTGCCTGGGCAAGCTTCTCGAGAAGATGATCAACAGGAGACTTGTGTACTTCTTAGAGTTCAATGGTCTTCTCGAGAGCTGCCAGGCCGGCTTCAGGGTGGGGCGATCCACAAACGACCAACTCGTCGCCCTTGAGTCGTATATCAAGGATGCGTTTGTCCATAAGCAGTTTTGTGCTGCGGTGTTTTTTGATCTCGAGAAAGCCTACGATACCGCTTGGCGATACGGGATACTTTGCGACCTAAAAGCCTTCGGTGTCTCGGGAAATATGTTTAATACACTTCGTAGCTACCTGGCGGAGCGAACCTTTCGTGTGAGAGTTGGCACTGCCCTTTCAAATGTTTTCCTGCAGGAAAACGGCGTGCCTCAAGGCGGCGTTTTGAGCTGCACATTGTTCATTGTCACGATGAACTCACTTCGAAAGGCGTTGCTACGAACCATTTCCTGTACAATATATGTAGATGATGTGCAAATATCTTTTAAATCATGCAATATATCAATCTGCGAACGCCAAGTCCAGCTTGGTGTCAACAAACTAGCAGGCTGGGCAGATCAGAATGGTTTTAAGCTGAACCCAGTCAAGAGCACTTGTGTTGTGTTTTCCAAAAGGCGTGGGATCAGGCCAGATCCAGACATCAAACTGAATGGTGTCTCGATTCCGGTCAAAAAAGAACACAAGTTCTTCGGTATAATTCTTGATGAAAAACTTTCCTTTATTTCTCATATGAAACAACTAAAACAAAAATGTCTTAAAACAATGAATATCCTGAAGGTTCTCTCCCATCATTTGTATGGTTCTGACAAAGAACTCCTACTACGGCTATATACTGCTTTGGTTGGGTCTCGTTTGGACTATGGCAGTGTGGTATATGGGTCGGCGAGTAAAACAGCATTGCGAATGCTTGACTTAGTACTACACTTGGGGCTACGGCTTGCGTCGGGTGCTTTTCGCACTAGCCCTGTCGAGAGTCTATATGTTGAATGTAATAAGTGGAGCCTTGAGAACCAGCGAACGTACATGGACTTGCTTTATGCTTTTAAAATTTCATCTCCTGTCCTTAACGATACATCCACATCTGTGCTGTTTGTAAATCGCCCGTCCATTACTCCGCCTTTTTCACTTCGAGCGAGAGAGCGAGCCTCGGATCTGAGTGCTTCGTTTTTAGACGTGTACAGGTCATCCTCTTTAAACGTTTTACCGCCTTGGCAAGTTCGCCCTGTGTCCTGTGACCTTTCTTTTATAAAGCTTGACAAAAATCGGGTGCCGCGAGCTGCAATACTTCAGCACTTTCTTTCTTTGCAGTTCAAATACCCACGTGCTGAATTCTACAGTGACGCTTCTAAAACCTCCACTATGGTGTCGTGCGCTGCTCATGGTCCAAATTTCAATGCAGCCAGAACCATGAGCGTGCACACAACAATTTTTCAGCAGAGGCGTACGGAATTTTACTGATTGTACGACATATCCTTGAAAATCAAATTCCCAATTCTATCATCTACACAGATTCTTTGAGTGTTGTTCGCGCATTATCATCGCATAAACCCCCCAAAAACCACATAATTAATCTTGTATTCAACACTACCATGTCGGTGTATGCGGAGAAGCATCGGCTGCTCCTCTGCTGGGTCCCAGGACACGCTGGGATCGCTGGGAACGAGTTGGCGGACGAGAGGGCCGGTGCTGCTGCACTTAGGAACACTGTCGACATAACAAGCGTACCATATACAGACCTCAAGCCTCACATAAAACAGCACCTGCGCAGAACATGGCAAACACACTGGGACGAACAAACAGACAACCAACTACACGTAATAAAGCCACACTTGGGACGGTACACAACTGACTCACACAACAGGCACACAGAAGTCGCCTTGGCAAGGCTACGGATAGGGCACATCCATGCGACGCACTCGTATCTGCTGACAGGATCTCCTAGACCCCAGTGCGGCAGGTGCGGAGAGGCCCTATCCGTAGTGCACATACTAATCACATGCAAGGCACTTCACACAACACGACACAAACACTTCAGAGAACTCTACAGACAACATATCC
The DNA here is from genome assembly GCF_048455015.1 of Haemaphysalis longicornis. Taxonomy (NCBI): domain Eukaryota; kingdom Metazoa; phylum Arthropoda; class Arachnida; order Ixodida; family Ixodidae; genus Haemaphysalis; species Haemaphysalis longicornis. The sequence goes on along the minus strand of NW_027526233.1, from coordinate 39,460,987 downwards.
CCCTACATCCATCGTTTTTCCTAGGTGATGATGCCATTGTTTCCGTAAAACGTGTGTTTGAGTATTTGTCCGACGTCAAGTTTTTAAACCTCATTTCCTATCACGCATCATGAAATCTGGCCCTATACACCAGCCATGCTCATTGTCGTGTTGTGAATTTACTTTTGTTTTTTCTGATTTTACTTAGTGCTTAAGGTTTCACCCCTATCATCGACTATTGTTTTGGCGCTCTTTGCCCCAGTTGGCCTTGCGCCATAAACATCCAACGATCATCATCATCAGAAAGCTTCGGATTTCAACATCTCCTTCTTACACATTTTCGCAGCTTCTTTTACTGACGTTTTACCTCCCTGGCAGCTTCTACCTGTATCCTGTGACTTGTCCTTCATTAAAATGGATAAAATCAGGGTACCACAAACTGCCTTTTTGCAGCACTTCCCCAGCTGGCCTTGCGCCGAAAAATTTAACCATTATCCTCCACTGATTACAGTATCAAAAGGTATTCGTCAAGCTTTTGATCTGCTCATGTTGAATACAATTGCAAGTATTTGTTAAAGAATGCGCAGACGTCTCCTAAAAAGTGTATTTTCGCAACACAACATAGATCATATTCAAAATGTTTGAAACAGAAAAGAACAGGAGGTATCCGAAAACACTGTGTTTGGGAATTTTCTTGGCGACATGAAGGTAGCCGGACAGTTGGTCGCCCGTTCGAGCGTACCAATTAACGTCTTTCCAAAATGCGATTTACGTTGTACTTTTGAACATACGAAAAAGCATAATACTGTAATTTTAAGGTGAAACTGTCACGACCGACTGTATCAAGGGCTTTGCTTCAATATACAAATATTATATCCTCAGTTTGTTCTCATCAATTCAAAGACCCCAGCATACACAAGCTGCGCAACACCTTTAAATTTTTCAGCCTAAAGTTGAGTGTCCGTAGGGAACATATCCGAACATTCTACATAATTGGCTCAGGAATGTGTAAAAGGTTTAAAGAATGTTTAAAGAAGGGTTTACTCGCCGATTAATAAAATAGGAGTGCCTTCACATGTACCGTGCGGAAAATAATCGTTTTATTAGGTGTAGGTAACCAGTTGTTCACAGTCAAACGATCCTGCAAAGCAATGCTTACTCCAGCTCCACTACTATCGCCATCTTTATGACCTACGGAATATTATTGCGAGAAATATTTTGAATCGGTGTTAAGAGAACGCCACCGAGGCTCGATAATCCTTTAAATTCGAACAGTGTATGTTACAACAATCATTTTCGATTTGTGCTTTGTGTTCATAATGCTTCTAGTGCTAAGGCACCCTGAAGACAATCGTGGCGTCCGTTTCTCACACCATACATTCGAACTAATACACCGCTGGCCAGAAAATCCTCCTACAAGCTCGTTTCAGGGTTGTGTTGCATCGACGTTCCAATCACAAAGACAAAAAATTCCTTTGCTTCAGTCCACCTAGAATAAGAACCTTACAAAAAAATTGCCCCGCATTTCCCCGAGGGGGAGAATGTGAAAGTGTGAATGCACGGTTGTCGGCCCGCTTGCGGCGCTTGCGCTCGGCCCCCGCAGCCCACCGCCTCGCCGCCTTCTCTTCCATCTCTTCCATCGGGTTTGTAGTATCACGTGTACACCACGCAGTTATCAAGCCGCTATAACGTCGCTGAGTCGCCAACGCACGCCGCTGACGACGTAGTTTGAATGCGTTAAAGATATAAGGCGCGTCACTAACACTGATATCAGCGTCGCGTCCGTGGCTTGGTCGGTAGAGCGTCGCGCTGCGGCCGCAAAGTCATCGGATCGAAACCTGGCGCCGGATGCTGTTTTTTTTTAAATATAGAGGAGCACTGCGGACGCCGCCGCCGCCGCCGCCGGCGGTGGATGGTTTGGGGTCGCTTACAAAGTGCATTCGCACCTAAAATATGTCTAATCATGTTTTGAAACTGTGTACAACTTCCGAAAAATGGCCTTTTTCGGCAAAAAAATCAGGATTTACGTTGGCCAGAGCATTCCCTTTTACGTATGTGGCGTGCCATAACCATTTCTAAGTTACGTGTGGCTGGGTTCAGCATAGCCAGGTTTACGATGCTCTACCCGTACCGCGCATCTCCCCCCAACTCTACAAGCCGTTATGGCTTGATCTACACTTATTGAATAGCTCCGTACGAGTCAGTCTGCAGCGACAGACATAAACTTAGCCGCGCCTGCCTAACTTTTTTTTTATTTTTTACGGAGCCCGGCTTTTAACAAGAGTAGTCTTTTGTGGCTATTTGAACGCAGAAATTTCTGCCTGTGTGTACGTTCGTGCCGGCAGTCCACTGCGTGGTAAAAGTAAAGCAGTTGTTGGCGGAGATGTTAATATAGGTGGATACATTTCTAAACGTTACAATCTGGTGGCAACTTTTCAACATTGTGGAGAGAAAGAGAATCCTCACGCATATCTGAGACAGAAACAAGGATATATTTGTATTTGCAGTGTTCCTTTCAAAACTCATGGATGTTTGATTTCTCTGATATTAATGGAAATGATATAAGCACTGTAGAAACACCAGCCGCGTAGCGCACCACCGATGTACACCTACGTAGCGTACCACGCCACCTTGCAGCTACCCTGGCTGCGGACGTCCGTGTGTTTCCCAGAACTGCTGCCAGCTGGCGCCGTCAATGTCGCCTACTCCGGTTCTCGTCCGTCCGTAACTTTTACGGTGCCGTACACAGTTGGTATTTTCCTTCTCCATGACTTGACACGCGCGAGAAAATTTAACTCAGATGCGCATTAGGGCATACGCTGAGTTAAAGGGCCACTAAATGCTCAATGAACGTTTGTTTTAACTCAATGATAATTCTTTCATATCTCTCGCAGGATTTGGTCGACGCGAACAGATTCGTTATTTGGTGGGAAAGAAGCAACCAAAGCTGACATTTCTCTCTCGCGCTTCCCCTTCATTTTTCCGTTACGTTTCCTTTGAGTGACAAAACAGGAGTGGAGAATCGGTGTGGTCCAGAGCATAAATGGTTTCCACAAGGCGGTGCTAGGGACTCTCGTGCTGGCAGCAAAAGATCTTGCATCTCCATAAAATGGCCGACCTCGACAACATTTCTCTGGCCGTTGAGGCGGGATAGGAATTTTGTGACCTTACCCTGATGGCGAGACAAATGATATTGAACGCTCGAGAGGCCCGTGTGCCCGCGTACACCGGGCACCCCCACCCAATCGACCCACCTGCAAGCGAACCCCTTTGGATGATGTTTCGAATATCTTGTAGGTGAGCCTGCCGTTGTACGCGACGACGAAGAGGGTGCCTAGCCACCAGCATTCCTGTCTGGTAATCAAAGCCTTTGCATATTCTCCGAGCGAGTGGATTCGGTATTCTCTCCTATCCGGCGAAGCAAGCGTGACATATACACTCGCTTGCTGGCACCAATGTCTTGTAGTCTTCGTGCGCGCGGCTTCTCCCGGGCCGTAACATCACGCAGAAAATAAAGGTAAGTGACGCACGCTTCAGGGACTGTTTAGGAAGAGCGGCGTACAGAAGAGCACAAGTTTGGAATGGTGGGATAACGAACCACCTTCCGTAAGTACCGTGCAATTTTAAGCTCACCAAGGTGTGAACAGCGCGCTGCAGGCTTTACTGAGAGCAACGTCCACGTAGGAGAACTCCACGTTAGAAAAAGAAATTAAGTGAACATCGGGCAGAAAATAAATACATGAGTGATAGTGGGAGTGTTCTTTTTTTAAAAAATTCACGGATTCTTGTTGTTTGCAATAGGAAACGAAATACTAGATCAACGGCATAAAATCTTCCCCCTCTGTTGCCAGCGCTATCTCCTGGTGGCATTTCAGAAATCAAACGCTAATACCCACGAAAGGATTCACTAGATCGGACGCACGTTCGCTTGTAACGATCGGGCAGTATGGCATTGTGGTTCAATAAATGTTGTAATTCACGTGCGTCTGAGCCGCATGACAGCGCAGGCATCAATACATTCGACTTGGAGCAGTATAACATAATAAATTTAAATTGGCTTGAGCAAACCTCTAGCGTGTATTTTTGGGAGACATGGCACGGAAAAGAAACAGAATGAGAGGTGAGCGCGAAAGAGAACGGATACCTTTACTTGGCATTGGCGCCAGTCGACAACCGTGTTTCGGCGACATTTGCAACGAAAAGAGCAGATACGCCACCAGTTTATTTATGTCAACGCTAAATGTGACCAAAAATGTAATGTGGCTTGTTTACACATTCAACTGGTTTGAAATTTCACTTTGACGTTGGTGTGAACACCAAAACGGGTATTAAAACAAATGAGGCGTAAGTGTACTTGCTTCGTTCAAAGTATTACAATGGCGATGTGCCCCAAAAGATTTCTTTCGGAAAAAAATGCGTATTTATAGAGCTTTCTATATTTGTGTCTGGTATTTGTATCTGTTATTTTCGTTCGGATCTATTTATTCCTGGCTGACTTAATGTATCATTACGGCAGTGAGGCCAAACCACTTTTTTGGTAATAAAACAATCTTCATTTGAGCCATTTTCAATCACTGTGTCTAATTCTTTCTAAGTTTATTGGGATATAGAACAGCTGGTTTCAACACCACATCGGACACCGCCGTTGTCAAGAACAAGCTGATTTCTCCGACAGCAGCATAACATTAGCACCTAAACCAAAAAAAAAAGAAATTTAACTTTGACTGATTTTTTAAAAGATTCTCGGCAATTAACGTCACTATATCTTACATTTAAGGCCACGTAGGGATGTGTCTATCACTCGTGAAATGTGCCTTGCAATTAAAAGAAAAAAGCAGTAATCTGAGCGACTATGCGCCATCAGTAGAACAAGAGGTTTCTTCCATTTGCTGTTGAAGGGCATTGTCATCTGCCAGGGCCCAGAATGCAAATGGAGAGTAGAGAACTGTTTAGGAGTTGAAAATTGTGTGGTGCATCGTGACTAAGTTGCAAAAATATTCATCATACCAGATGTTATTTGTCAAAGCAAACTTGCCTGCTGAGCACAGCGCGAGGCCATTTATTTATGCCCCAAACCATTATTACACACGGAGTTATTAAGCATTGGCACTTTTCTTCGCTTGAAACCAATCGGTAGTGTTTTGTAGTTGTTTCGGTTCCGACAACGACACATGTTAAGGGTGGCACCGCACGTTGTGTGTAGAAGCCCCTTTACCGTCACGAACTCCGACGTTTGTTCGACGTTTAGGGAATGAAAACCGGCGAACAAACCGATGTAGAGAAAAGATATACTACAAACACGCGTATAGGAAGCATGCGCACTGCCAGAGTGGTAATTGTTAACTACATCTTTCTTGAAAAAAACACACATAATAATATACCCAAGGGACATAAAGCTACACGGAAAACATACAAATATCATACCCAGCTTTCCCACTCATGCCTAGTTCAGCCAGGGGCCACCAGGCACTCAGGAACGAGCGTAACTCTACGTATGCCGATCTTTTTATCACAATTGCAAGTAATTTCAAAATTCTTCTACGTTGTTTTTTATCATGTAACGTTTTTCGGGGTGAAAACTGCCAGTATCACAATATGGCTTCAGTATAATGGTTCCACTAGGTTCCCGAGGGGTATAAAATGTGGGTATTGAGGAGAAGCTTCAATCATTGCAAAAAGTCTGTTGTCCCCGAAGCAGACAACGCGTTGACCAATAGGTGGGCACTCTTCTCGTCGTTGCATCAGTCAAGGTTCCAAATCAGCGCATATTTTGTGCCTAAATGCGTGACTGGCGTGTTGAGTGAGAAATGGATATTGTCGGGCTGAAACGAAGCGGCGCTTCGTGTCCCAGGTGATGTTACAAATCGCCGGTGTGTGTTGGCGCACGCGCTCTGGGCGTATGGAATAGTGTGTGTCAGGGTGTGTGCGTGAGCGCATATGGGTGTGCAAATTCGTACAGGTGTGTGGGTGTGTGGGAGCATGCGTGTGTGGGCGGGTGTGTGCATTTGTGTTTGTTGGTGTGTTATCCATGTGAATGTGTGTGCGTGTGTGTGTTTATGTGTGCGTGTGTTTCGACCTCGTCAACTCAAAAGGAACTGATACTAAATTTTTAAAAAGAAAATATAGTGTTAGGCCTTTTTTTAGATTTCATTAAAGCTTTTGTCCTCATCAACTACAATATCTTTATTCCGAAGGTCGAATACTACTGCTTCTGTGGAAAATTGCTTTCTTTATAATTTTTCTTACAATATCAGACACAATACGTCGACATTCACGGACATAGCTCGGCCGTTAAGGAAGTAACTCCAGGGGTTCCTCAGGGGAGTATTCTAAGGCCGCTTTTGTTTTAATTGATATTTATGATAGAATTAGTATTGACCAATCTTCTGATTACATTTTATAGGCCGACTACACAAGTGTGTTTTTTTACTGGAAAGACAAGCATCGTGTTAGCTGAACCAGCGAATAGGGCATTGGGACAAATAAACAACTCAGAAGTGAAAATGAGCTGAAAGTCAACGTTAATAAGACTAAGGTTTTGATGTTTCACCTACGTCAAGAAGTGTTTAATTTTCCGTCACTTGAAATCTATAACAGTATAATTGATGTTGTTCGCCATTTTAAAACTCTTGGAATCATGTCGCAGAAAATATGCCATGGGACGACCACGTTACCTACCTTACACCAAAACTTTCGCGTACGGCTGCGCATTTGCGCCACTATTTTTCTTCTTTTTCCTTTTAAATGAATACAGTTCTCTACAATTATCTGTTTTCCTCGATCAAGAATTACGGCACTGTGTTTGGAAACGACAGCAGCTGAAAATATTATTAAACTATCGCGTTTACAGATACGTGTTATCCGCATAATAGCCAAGGCCCAATACTATTCTCACATAGCAGAACTGTTCACAAAATTTAACATTATTCGTTTACACTCTTTATGCACCTATAGACTGACCCGATATTACAAGTCCTAAATAGTTAGCACAACGATTTATTAGCTGAATAAAGCGGGCTTTCAACGCACCATCCGGCGTATTGTACAAAAAATCCCAAAAAATGGAAAGTGATGTTGGCCGCTTTAATTACGGAAAACAGGTTTTAAAATTTGGCTTCCTGTCACCCTGAGCGAACTGTAACCCCCTGAGCAAACCCCACATGTGATGAATAAATCATTTAAAGAGTTACGCAAAATATTTTTGTAAACCGCAACTAAGTGCAGGTAGCAATATCCTGAGTTTGTTTTCTGCTTTGCGTCATGTGAATCGTGCCAGTAATTCTTATAGCGCACATTTTGTACTCCCGCATACTGTGGTTTGGTGTAACGCGCATTGTCCTAGCGTATGCTTTTATGCCCTTTAAATGTTACGCATATTATGTACATCATATTATTCTTGTTCTGCCATCCTGGTATTGTTTAAATGTGTTATTAATATAGCCATCTTTTTGTGTACATTTGCGTCCACAAGCAGCTGCATCTTCAAATTCACATTCATCAAGTGCGTTTTTAATGCGATCCGCTTTTCAGTGTATGCCTTGTAGGGGGCATGAACCCTAAAAAATGCATTTTCTGCGCTTTTCCCGTACTCCTAAGCATCCTAGGATGTTTGAATCAAGTGATTTGCTTTCATTTGATTTGATTTGATCACTTCGAACCGCAGCATAAAGATCCTGGGCCTACATCTCCAGGCCAACACTAACAGTGATCTATCCTTGCAGGGTGTCAAACACAGCATCAATCAAATGATACACGTGATCCGGCGAGTTGCCACAAAGAAGCGAGGCCTCAAGGAATCCGTTACCTTTCGATTATTTCATGCTTTTGTCCTTTCGAAAATCACTCACGTCAACCCCCTGTCTTCTCGGCATGGAGGACATAAATATGTTTCTTATACTGATTAGAAAGTGGGTTGAGAAGGCTATCATTCTTCCCACGAGTGCGTCCACAGAGAGGCTGCTTAGCACTGGGCTCCACTGCACGGTGGAAGAGCTGATAGAGGGCCATCTGTCTAACCAGATGCTGCCAATTGAGCAGAACTGCGGCGGCCACCGCATCCTTCACCAGATTGGCTGGGCAGCACAGAATGTCACTCCGCCTAATGTACTCTCAGACACTTAGCGACAACTACTAAAGATGCTTTCCTTGCTTAGAATAATGAACCCCTCACACGACGAGGGTCGCTGACAAATACGGGCTCGACTGCTCAAGACTACCCGGTGTTGGGATCATGCAGTTATCTGGGCCGACGCCTCCCAACATCAAGGGAAGCAATACGCCATCATTATGGCTGCCTCCAGAACCAACCTCCTTGCGTGTACCTCACTCAAGACCCAAGGCACGACGGCAGCAAAAGAGGAAGCCATCGCCTTGGCTCTCACTCAAACAGGGGTTCGGAACGTAGCCACCGATTCCAAACAAGCCTACTGGAATTACCAGTGGGCTTGGGTGTCCCGATCTGCACTGCGTGTGCTACAAACCACTACCCAAACGGGTCCATTCAGCTCATCTGGACACCCGCTCACGCTTCCATGCAGGGCAACGAATGCTTTCAACAACAAGCCGGCGCTTTTTCACCCGTGCTATGGAGCTGCACGAAGACAGTCACAGGCTAATCACGTCAACGGAGATAACCCAGCAGTCTCGCCTTCAGAGACCGACCCCACCTTAGCCTTACCCTGACCTTTCCAGACCAACGGCCCCACGGATCACACAGCGCGGCTCCTTCTCACACCCGACGCATCTTCACTTAATGCACCCGACTCGCTACGACGCTGAATGTAAAATTTTCCTCAGAACTAGGAACACTCGGCCACTTAATTGGGGTGTGCGACTTGAGCCCTGAGCACCCTGCTCTCTTTCCGTCAACTACACAACAAGGGCGATGGGAGATGCTACAGTCCAACCTTTCTCTGACTTCCCAGCTTCAGCTGGTGGACACAGCAGGGACCGCGCCGTCTGCGTATGGGCTCCAGTTACCACTCCCCTGGGCCGCATACCGGGCCGTTGAGAAATCTGAATACAAGTATTTACTTCTTCCCCGTCTCCTCCTTTTCCGCCTTGTCCTCCCCCTTTTCTACCGCCGATCTCGTCGCCTTCGTCCGCGGCGGCAGAGACGTAGAAGCAAGATAGTCTAACAACGGATTTGAGCTTACTTTAATTTTATAAAAAAAGTGTTTCTTTTCATGTGTAACACAAATTCAACTCAACCAGCCACCGGTCATGCATCATGCATTGATATAACGCTACCAAGCATATCTCTTTGAAATAATAAATAAGTTTTAAATGAATAAATTCTAGACCAGGACGATTTTTTCCTCAACTGCGAAGTTTCTGAGAAAGCTGTGTAGCTTTCCCTTGTAGCCATATGGCTGCATTCAGGTGGATGTCATTTACTTCGCTGAACCCTACTCCACCTTGGGGATTTGTCTTCAAATCTGGTCGAAAAAATAAATAGGTCATAAGAAAGAATGAAGTTACGTGCATTTCAATTCTCTATGGTTTTACTATTTGTAGAGCGACGTGAGTGAATTTAAGTTACATCGCATGGGTGGTCATTGTGGGTGCCGTTTACATCTTTTCTTTCCAACCATACTGACAGGGTGGATTGGAGCGAATTTTTTATTGCGGGAAAGATCTCATTGGTGGTGCATTGTGGCAGATATGGGAGCAGTCGATTGTTATACACCAAACCCTGCCCAGCGCTGTATTCGGTGATTAGCCAGAGTTCCCGTTAATTATTGATAGTCATACTGGCTAAACAGTGAACGGAAGCATTTAGGCCGATCGGGTAAAATCTTGATAGAGAGATCACTTGCTAATGCAGTATAACACCAGAGTGTACAAATCTACCGGATCGGAGCAGTCTCATTTACTTTTCCAAAAGTCAAACTGCTCAATGGTCTAATTAGTGTCGCATAAGTGTGGCGATGGGAGGAGTCATAGTTGAGTTTACCCAAACGGCCACTGCTTTCGTTCAGTGACTAGCCAGAGGCGCTGTTTTTATTAATATTGACTCTGGCTCGTCAGTGAGCGGAAGCGGTTTGTCCGGTTGCGTAAAATCAAGACAGACTGATCCGTTAGCAGTTGCTAAACGACACCAGCGAGGATTGCTGTACTGGACGGGAGCAGTCTGTCTTGATTTTTACCCAACCGGCCAAACCTCTTCCGCTCACTGACTAGCCAGAGTCATTATTAATAATTACCAGTGACTGTGGATACTCGGCGACCGGAAGCGGTTCGACCGGTTGGGTAAAATCAAATATGACTGCTCTCGTTGCCGCCGTTATGCGGCACTAATTAGACCGTTGCCCGACCTGCTTCCCCTCACTGACTAGCTAGAGTCACTGTCAATACTTAACAGTGACTATGGCTTGCCAGGGAGCGAAATTGGTTTTGCAGGTTGGGCCATGATGAACCATAATAAAACCGTAGCCATGATATACAGGGTTATTACTAGTGTGTTGTTTTTCCACAATAAGATTTGCATAAGTATATGCAGTCGTCTTTAAACATATAACGAGAAGTTATATAAAAATACCTGGTTACTTCTAAGTTTGAAATACGTTTTGGGAATATTTCATGCAATTTTTATTAAAATGCGCGACACCTTTAAGATACCTTGTATTGTTTTTTAGTGGACTGAGAGCAATTTTATTACAAGGAACAGAAGCAATCAATTGATATTACCTCCAGATCGGTATTAAGATGTCGTCAAAGATTTGTTGATGTTGCTTAAATTTATAGTGTGCGGCGGCAAATTGTTTGTAGTCTGAAATATTACTAAGAAAAATTTCGCATAGCCGCGCTTCAAACTGCTTGTCGGAGTGTACGTTGACAGATATGGTCAGGTACTTCTAGAGCTAGCGAAACGCCCCGTCGCCGTCAACGAACCCGCTACACAAACCGGCACCGAAATCTTATGCACAGTACACGCCATGTGTTCTCAGCTGGTTGAGGGAATGGTGGCACGGCACCAGCGATAAAGACCCAGCGGCACACGAAGTACAGCGGCTGGTCTACGTACGCTTCACGGTCAGCGGCAGTCAAGAAATTGGAACCGGGACGACGCGGGCGTATTAGAGTGGCCATGCACGTGCAGATGCAAGCTGCACACGTCATTTCCTACATCCATCATCCTAGCGACCCTCGGCATAGGTGGCGTCTGGGAAGTCTACAAAGAATAGCATTCATTAAAATAACACCACCTCAAAGACCGTAAAAGACGAGTAATTGTGGTGCATAAGCTACGTCACAGCAAAACATTGTGTCATGCATAGGCGAAGACTAGAGGGGGCGGGGGGTTGTCTCGGTGGCAAAGCTCCGTACTGTGTTTTACTGGGCAGGTTCTGCCCACTTCTTCACGGGAGTTCTCATCCCTGCCTTTCTTAAATGATGAAAGTGTCATTACAAGTGCCATGACCAGTTCACCGTTCTTTATAGTTGCCTCTGAATTTTCACTTAAACATTTATTGCAGCTCAATGCTTACCACATCTTTGAATTGGCGCAGACGTGGACTGCTTACTTTGGTACTTACCCTTTATATTTTGAACCTTACCATTTGGGGACAAGGTCACTAGAAGCGCACTAGACGCATTTATGTGTGTATGTATGCAGGTATGTATGTATGTATGTATGTATGTATGTATGTGTGTGTGTATGTATGTATGTATGTATGTATGTATGTATGTATGTATGTATGTATGTATGTATGTATGTATGTATGTATGTATGTATGTATGTATGTATGTATGTATGTATGTATGTATGTATGTATGTATGGATGGATGGATGGACGGATGTATGTATAAATTGTTGTGACGGTGAAACGTAGGTCACTGACCAAGGCAAAAAAGCGGTTGACTTGAGCATGTGCGTAAAAAAAGCTATATATCGGGCATGAGGCGTCGCAATGAGGTCGAATAGATACGGCGCAGATTGCCGTCTGTTCTGTAGATAGTGTCGGCCGTCGGCTGAATGTTGAGGGATTCGAGCAGCAATCGAGAAGACAGATTGTGCTCTGTTGTCAGAACTTTCGCATCGTCCCAGTCGACCACGTGTCCCGTTTTCTCACACTCCTCCGACAGTGCAGTTGTTCTTGCATGGCCCTTGTTATTCTTCTTTGAAGATTGCCCGTTTCGCCAATGTACACTGATTTGCATTCGGCGCACGGAATCTTGCAAGCAACACCTGGAAGCTTGGAGGGTGAGAGAGAATTTCGTTGACAAGGTCAGAACACAGTTTCCTAGTGGGCACGTGCGCGATGTGCACACCACATTTCTTGAAAATGCGTGCGAGAGGTTCACTGATATGTAGAACGTAGGTTTTGGCGCGGTCATTTGGGATAATTCTGGCTGCTCATGTCGCTGCGGATTCGTGTTCGTCGCCCTCTTTGCCTCTTTTCGGTTGAAATGCTTTGGGTAGCCATTCCGTTACGGGTCTCTTTCGATCGTATTCCTTTGTTCTCTCAACCTTTGCGGGCCCGAGCACGTTCGTTTTGCTCCGTTGAAAAGTGAAGTCACCACTGAACGTTTATGGGACATGGGGTGCACCGACTGAAATCTCAGGTACCTTCCGGAGTGCGCGTAGGTTTCCTGTATACGCTGAACGACCGCTCGGGGAGAGTTTTACGAGCGTGTCCAGAAAATGAATACAGTCATTGTATTCCTCTCCCACAGTAAAGTTTATCGAAGCCTCTGTATCGTTCAGATGCTGTAGGAAGCGCCGAACATGCTGCTTGTCCATGACGGAAAAGCAATCGTCGACGTACCGTACGGAAAGCTTCGGCTGTGGTTGGAATGATTCCAAGCCTCTTTCCTCAATCGCTTCCATCGCCAAATTCGCGGTTATGACCGAGATCCATGCCGCCACAGCCGTCCCAAACGTCTGCTTGTACATGTCGCCGTTATACATAAAATACATATTGCTTAGATAAAAATGGAGGAGCTTGCAAAGCTCGCCGGCATAAAACGAAGCGCGGTGCTGAAGCCTTTCGTCCAATTTCAAACGTTTTCTGCAGATTTTGACTGCCAGTTCGACAGGAATGCGTGTGAACAGTGAACACGCATCGAAAGAAACCAGGACGTCGTCATCTTCCAGAACTATGCCCTGCAACTTGCCAATGAAGTATTCCGAGTTTCGTAAGTGCGTACCTGTATTACCCAAAAGCGGGGAATATATAACTTCGTTTTCTACGCACATGCTCATTGTGATCGACGTACCCGTAGGGGTACCGAAACGTCAAACCTCTTTTTTGACTTGGTCAGTGACCTACAGTTCATCGTCACAAACATGCTTTTACGTGACCAGACGGTATTCCATCAAAGACTGGACTATGTATGTATGTATGTATGTATGTATGTATGTATGTATGTATGTATGTATGCGTGTATGTATGTATGTATGTATGTATGTATGTATGTATGTATGTATGTATGTATGTATGTATGTATGTATGTATGTATGTATGTATGTATGTATAAATGTATGTATGTATGTATGCATGTATGTATGTATGTCTGCCGATGATGAGAGGCAAATTTTATCATCGCCATTATGGGCTCAACTTAACAAAAAATGAAAACTTTCCCTCTATGGTGTCTTGTGTCTCGATAGTCTTCTGTGGGCGCAGTTCCCACGAGGCGTTACGTCCGAGATAACATGATGAGAGAATAAAACATATTTATAAACAACAATCGGCATCTACGGTCCTACTTCCCATTTTTGCGCTGCATGATTTGTAGCTTTCAAAATGTTCAATTACCAGGTTATGGGCTTCGCATCTAGAGGAAAAAAAATATGGAACCGATCCACTCGACGTAAAAGCTGTCGGAAGTGTAGGCAGGGAAGCGATTCTTCATGATGGACCGAGGCGCCGATATCCGCTCACTGCTACCACCCATCACGCTCTACGCCTCCCTGTCTCATTACTGCCTTAATGATTCAACAAAGGTTCGTGGAATGCAATTTATATTTTCCACTTTTTCGCAGTGCTGGCGCTCCCTCTTCCTGGAACAGTGCGAGTTGGAGTTCTGTTCTTTTTTGCTTGCTTTCATGACTCAGGCACCGGCGCCTTTTGCGCCGTTTGGAACGCGTCGTTTTTGGTGGACACTTTTTCACTTACTATCGTAAAGCCAAGCGAACAGGCGTTCCTAATAAAATGGCCGCGTGGAATGCCGGTTATTTACACAGAGTTGGCTTTATATGTACGTGCGAATTTTTTTTCGCATAGCCATTAGGATAGATATGACAAGTGCCAGCGGTTGTCGAAGCCGTTTTACGGGCTCTACTTGGATTAGTTATCTTCCTGCGCCGTCTCATTTCCGCTGTCCCTTGTCGTCGTAGCTCGTGACAGGAAACGAGCAAGGACGAGAAAACCGGCCCGTGAAGGGGTCTGCAATTAAAAAAAATTCTTCCCCGCATTTCCCCGGGGGGAAGAATGTGAAAGTGCGAATGCACGAGTTGAATTTGCGCTGTTCGGTAATGTTCGCGAAAGAGAGATCACAGACAAACACACACAAGAAATTTCGTGTCAGTACTCGTTTAAGCGGGTGCATTAGCCCTTCTCACGCCCGATTCTTGGCCAATCCCCCACGTGGGTGCCATGTCAGCGGCCAGGCAGCGCGCACCCATCTCCCCCCGTTGCCAAGGAAGACAAGGATCGCGCGCACCCGCAGCTGTTGCTATGCGAACGGCGGCGGACGCTTCAGGCTCGCTTAAGAAGTGCATTCGCACTTAAAACGGGAGTGTTTGCTTCCGCCATTGAAAAAAATTCCGTGGTGGGTGTGTGGTGCCGAGGCTGTGACTTTGTCGGTTCATGGTTCGAGCATCATTTTAGCGCCTTTTGTTCGGAAAAGCAGGGTTACGGGTGTTGAGGTCACAGTGCGGCTGTTAGGGGCGTCTAGGACACATGGTGGTGACTGTTTGCGCGCACACTTGTTGCACCGTAGTCTACCACAGCATCATTCGCCAAGTGACCTTGCTTGACACTTAAAATCATCGGCCTTTCTTGGGAAGCAGCTGTTTGTTGCGTGTAGTGCTTCATTCTTCGAAGTCCTAGGTAACTGAACGATGCTTCGTGGTCTGGCCAGACATGCAGTGTAAAGGGCTGTTCACAGAAGATTTGAGATATGACGCTGTGTGGGCGCTGTATATGCGCGGTTGTCTGTTTAGGCAGGTCTTCTTGGGTAGCAACGATGTCCAGTGTACTAAATACAGGTTGTTGCTCCATTGCTTCTCAGTACTATATCTGATGATCGAAAAAATTGGGCCCATTTCCCCGCTAGGTGGACTCGAGTAAATGCGTCGCATAGGGGGTGGGTGTATTGCGTTAACGTTTAGTGTTTGGGGAGTTGGTGGTAGTGAATACGTTGTATCAGGAGCTTCTTGACGTAGTTTGCATGAGTCAAGGATATAAGGCGCGTTCGTAGCCTCCCATTCTGTGTCGGCTTTGGGGCGCAGTGGGTAGAGCACCATGTACATTGCGTTCCGCCCGCAGGGTCGACGGATCGAAACCAGGCGCCGGATAGTATTTTTTTATATTGTGTAGGGGGCCGGGTGCGGACAACGACGGTGCGGACTACGACGGACGTCAACGTGGGTGACATCGTGAGTTACTGAAATGCTCTGCATTTAAAAGCTGGAGGAGCTGCTGCAGGTCATTGTCGGGTGGCGTCATCTGATTTTATGGGTCCCTTTCTTGTTGAGTCGCGATGGATGCCGCTGTCTAGAGCGTGGGTGGTTTGGAGCATTCTTTAACATGAAACCCATGTCGAGTAGCACCAGTCTGTGGAGAACCTCCCGTAGCATGAAGCAATAGTCAGTTGGACTGTTGCCAAGGTCCTTCAAAGTTTTTATGTGCACCTATATGTGGTCATACATTCGTAAAGGCTGCTGTATGAGGACGGCGAAACTGGTTTGAAATCTAAAAGGTTTTGTGGTGGGGAAGAATTATGTGTATTTTGCCGCCGAATAGCTTCTTGAATACGTCCATGGCGTCTTTGTAGCGCTACTCGAAGGCCTAAGCTCCGGAGATGACCGATGTGGTAGCGTTGCTACGCGGGTGTTCAGTCAGACAAAGATGCCAGCAGTGCACAGATCGGCGTTGTTATGTTATGCACAGCCGGCGAAAACTTCATTGACAGGGGCTGCCTGTGTCTGTGCATCAAGCCTCACGAGCTGAAGAGCTGAAGCTGAGTCAGAGTTGACTTACTGGTGGGCCAAGTCTCGCATCTCGGTTGGCATACAGGACTCGACGTGGACGTGTCTTGCAACCTAAACCACCGGGCTGGTGTGTGCTCACGACTCTCCGTAGTTTCCCGCGTGCGGCGTCTCCCTCCAGAGCAAGTCGTCCAGCGTCTCCTGAAATATGAGGGAGTCAAAGTTCTTTATCTCCTGGTGGAGCGCTTCGACTGGTTCGAGCAGTACGCTAAACTCGGACACAAAAGTCGTGGCACCTCTCACAGTGCTTCTTCCAGTACCAATATTATACCGCCCCATTGCGAGAGGAGGCACTTGCGGCGTCGGAGACGCCGATTCAAAGCAGTCACCTGGGAGGTCGGCGATGCTGTGCAAAGGTTTCAGTCATCGCGTCTATTCACATGGCATGCGCGGCTCCTTGCGCCTATGAGATAAGCGTTGCCGTGAGGTCCCGTGTTTCGGCACAATGTGATAGAACTCTGGTTCCTCCTTTTGCCAAGCTGTGTTGATAATCGGTGAGCACACGTAAAATCGGCACGAGGGTCTTAATGGAAGAGGCCACCGCTGCAGCGCGCACACGTGTCATCTCTGGCAGACGAACGTAATAAAGATTCCCTCTACAGAGATATTTTTCGGCAAGTGCAATTATTTCAAAGTGGAAAAGCGGTTCCGGTAATCAGTCATTTCAGTGTATTTCTGTATTTTACAATAAACAGTTGAACCAACTAGCTTCAGAAAAAATGTATTTCATTATTCATGGAATGTCAGCTTCAACCGCCAAGGCTACACAGGCCACCCGCCGTGGTGGCTCAATGGCTCAGGCGTTCGCTTCTGAGCACGCGGTCGCGGGTTCGATTCTCGGTCGCGGCGGCAGCTTTTCTAATGGAATCGGAAAGGAAAAACGCTCGTGTGTACGAGATTTGGCCGCACGTTAAAGATGCCCAGGTGGACAAACTTAATCCGGAGCCCTCCACTACGGCGAGCTTCACCGCCTGCGTTGCGCCAGCGCGTTAAAACCTGCAATCAATCAATCCATGCTACACCGGCAAAGAGGCGCGCCATAGTGGAGTGCTCCGAATAATTTTGACCTCCTGGGGTGTTTAACGGGCGCCGAAATCCGGAAAACAAGGGCGCTTTCACTTTTCATCTCAATCAAATAGGCGGCCGCCGTGGCCATGAATCGAAGTCACTTCCTTCGGCTCAGCTGCACAGCGCCTTAGCCACTGGGTCATCACGGCGGGCGTTTATTGTAATGCAACATGCCTGTTGTGTTGCATATACAGGGTATTTCAGCTTAAGTTAGCCAGAGTTTTAAAAAAAAATGTCCGAAGGCTCTACAAGGCGACGCCACGAATTGCATGTTGCTCACCTTTGGATGTAGTGTGTAACGCCATTTTTCTTTTTCGCTTAGATCATTTTAAGGTTGTTTAGCGTACTCCTAAAGCAGCATTCCTAGGCAAAAAATTAAAATTTGAAAGGTGCAGAGGCGTTTGGAAAACGTCCTGTCTTACTATCTAGTCTTACTATCTATTAGGTATTGGTGTTCCTGTCTTACTATCTATTAGGTATTGGTGTTTTTTAGCTTCGGCTTTGTTCAGACAACCGACGCAAAAGCCATATTATGACATATTGACGTAAAAAAAACTGCGTGTCCGCAGTTCGTTTGGCTAGAACGTGAAATTACGTCATTTTTAAAGTTATTATGACAGTTGCTGCAACAATCTGAACCCGTTCTTACTCATGATCTTTGCGAAATGGAATTTGAAAATGAATTCGGCAGTCCAACACTCAGGTAAGAAAGCCGTTACATTTTTGGTCAGTGGAAGGAGTGAAATTGTGAGTACGATTACCATGTGTGCGCCGCACAGGCACGAATGGCCCTTAAACCGTTTGCTTTCAGTGCTTCATACACATCGCACTCTGCGACATTTGTGAATCGCATGCAGTAGTATTTTCATAACAAAAGCTATTACAACTTACACCACAATTGTTTAATCAGCGGTAACCATTTTTTTGAGCGACATTCACAGCACTGAATAGACGCCAAAAGACAGCACAAGAATAAATTCACAGCTTTTCTCGGGTGGTGCAAAACCTAATGTCAAGACGCATCCCGCCTATAATCTTACTTTGTTCCGAAAGTACAAAAAGTTCGACCACGCATTCAGAGCGAGAGCGTGGAAAGATCACATGAAAGGTGGCCTTCAGAGACGTTATTTCACTCATAATTCGTTTTGCGAACTCTAAACGTTGAGGTTATTATTTTTGAAGCAAAGGAGCGTAAGAAGAATGAAAGTGTTTTTTGAGAATTCTGAACGGCATGAACAAATTTATAACAATTACTGCGAACATTGCTCACAAGATAGAACCGAAACTAAACGGAATCTTCGTAAACACAACCCAAAGCTCAGCTGTATCATCAGATTTCACACTGGGTGGAGCTTGGTTTACTTCGTGATCCGCTAATAACGTTTAGAATGCGTTGTTAATCAGCGATAACAGCAACCGAGCTGAATAGGAGCCAGAAAAAAACTAACTGTAGTGTGGCTGCGCGAACAGAGAAAACCACGCAAACATGCTCCTGTCGTGGAGCGCCATTGTGTACGCTGGTGTCACTTTAGTTGGCCGTGACACACAAAACACTTGGTACTGTCCTGGAGAGAAGTGCCGTAGATACGCTTACCTTGCTGCGAAGGGCACTTCGCAACGGTTCTGTGCTGTCAATTTCTTTCAGGGCATACATGTGCCCGGCAACGTACAATCCCTGTCATCTCTAGCGTATGTACGTCCAGCCCTGTAATTGTCGGGAAACCGCACAGAAGCACTTGAGACATGAGGACACTATTCGCCAGAACAGTTTTTGAGCACAAGACGCCTTTCAAAAACAGCCGCAGAATCACAAAAAGAAACAATCAAGAGGTGTCGAACATATGAACCCGCCCGCTGTCAGGGTCTCACCGATCCAAATTTTGCTCAAGCTTCCGCGGGGCTGCGCTTGATGTCCTTTATCATCGTGTCATCTGAGCAGTTACCGGTCCCTGTATCTAATTTTTTGGTGCAGCACCCTGTATGTTTTGTTGTGCAGTCGACTTAAAATCTCATTGAAAGAAAACCAGTGGAAATCCATTCGTATGACAGACATTGTTGTAACCTCCAGCAAATAAAGAAGAGCTGAAGGGCTTTAAAAAAAACTCAGTTAGAGGGGTTTCTGTTTAGTTTCTCACACGATCACTACAAATATCGCATCCAAATTTATCATTCATGAGGCCATTATATTCTACATTGCAAAACGGGCGCTCTACTTTGGAAGACGCTTCGCGCTTCGTCTTTTATACAATCGGTCGCGCGCTTAGTGAGTCAAAGTCGGACACTCTTTGGCCTTGCTGGCATTCGGAAGCATTGTAAATAATATATGCTATAGCACTACTGGCCCTTTACACGGTTTAGCTTGAATTCCAGGCTTAGAACGGGACCACGATTTCATTGTCTAACGTCCCGACCTGCTGGTTGAGATATATTGGAGCTCTAATTCGCTCTAAGCACCTGCGAACCGCAAAGCAGTGGCATAAGATTGAACGCTTAGTTCTAACATGCCTAGGCTGGTCAACCGGCCCGGGATGTGTGTACTGCTGAGGTGAACGGTAAGTTCTGTATCAACTGTTTGTTAAAGTAACCATACATGCTTTACATTCTCCGCCGGCGTCAGTGCCCGGGCGGAGAATCGCTAGAGCAGTGACGTGGGAAACACACCGAGTTGTTTTGACACTAGAAGGGGCACAAGTCTCCCAAAAAGATGGTTACAATAACAAACGTGCAAATCTTACCTTCAAACACCTCGCAGAGCACAACCGCGTTGTTTATAACGAGCCACTCTCCGTTAGCGATCACTGCATTTAGGACTCGTGTCGGCTCGATGGCGTACTCCGTCGACTCGAAGGTCGGTGACCCTGAGGTGACGCTTGACTGCAGTAGTCTAGGCTGGTTCCACAATGTTCGCAATGAGCTTCGGTTGTTGGGAAGCATTTCACATCCATTCGTGCGGCAGCAAGTTGACACTGACAATAACATTTCGAGGACGCCAGAGCTACACGACACATGACACCAACTGGCAACCATTTTGTTAGCAGGCGTAAAGGAGGAAGGGGTGACGGAGGAGAAGAAGGAGGTGTAGGAGATTTTATTACGCCCATTCGGACAAACCTATTATTCACAGCTAGATACTGCAGTTTTTTGGGAGGTACACTCGTGGTAAATACGCCTATTTACGACGGCTTGTGGCCCCCGTTTTAAACTGGCAATTTTTTCACCATCATACTACCAGACGCGGGAGCAGGCCGCCTGCTGGGAGGAGTTTACAAGACGTATTTCATCCAAAAAACTCCCATGCAGACTAATGCGGTTTTGTGTGTACTAGACACGTACCCCTGACTTCTCCGTCTGTCAGGGTTCCGGCGTAATACTATCACCGCTTATATTGCGGCGGATAGTTTCTGTCAGCTTACCTCGGTTCCACGCCTGCTCCCCTTGCTAACAACTCACCCATATGAGTGCCCAACAAAAGAAAGGTATGCATCGCGCCACGCGGGCTCTCATTCCTCCGTGTGGAACAGACCTTCCCAGGGGGATCGCTCGCTGGGAAGAGGTCCTACGAAGTAGATTTCTTGTTGGGGGCGCACTGCCTCCTGCGGTAACCCTCGTAATGCCACCGCGATAACATGACCCGTTTACCACGAACTGCGCCTTCTGTGCAGCCGTCACTAAACATTACAATCACTAAACGTCACTAAAGCGCCGTCACTAAACATTTGTAATACGCATGCGCTGCGCTGAGTGCGGCGAGATCACGACATTTTCGCGGCACGGGCCAGAATCCCTGGACACCCCTAATGTCCAGCAATTGCTGTTGGGGCCCCAACACAGCTGTCTTCTGGACTTCATCCAGTAAACGGTTGGCAACTTGCAACATCAAGACTTTATGGCAAAGGGCATACTATCGCAATTAAAAAAGGAGGACCGAGGGGTGCAGGGTTACTAGCTGCCGGGAAGAACGACATATGCAGCCAATTGGAAACAAAAACGCCTTCCATTATCGGTATAAAACTTGCGTCACTATTACCATAAAAGCGGTGGTTAAACATTTGCGATTCCATCGCATTAGGGTCGCACCGCATTTTTGTGGGCTTCAAAGCATGGCCGTTGACTTCGAACTTTGGCTGAGTAGATATGCGCTTTGGCCTTGGACTTTGGCAGTTCGTCTTTTAAACATGATGATATTGGACTGTGGACTGAGGTAAGTTCAGTTAGCAAGGATAACGCTTCCGTTTTTAACTATCTTTCTTTTAGGAAAGTTGCAGATTTGAGGAAAGCCATATAAAAGCTAATGAAGACCGCCAGCTCGGCTGTTCCTTTAGTATTTGCATCTATATTGCGAAGGTGATAGAATTTTGTAAATCGCGGCGTAATTTCTAGGCCATTTTGCTCAAGGCAATTTCCTATTATGAAATCCCACTAAAATCACAGGTGAGCTTCAAGAGCAACCTGTGCTTGCTAGGTATTATTATGCAGGGGCACAGCATAGCAGACCCTATGATAACACAGCACACATTGGACAAAGGAATTACCCATCTTAGAAACTCACTAATATATGACATTTTGGTGCTTAATTGCGGTATTTCCCCATTCCTGACATGTAGTATCTTCCTGCGGCATGTATATTTACAAAATAAGTAATGTTCTGGTGTTGAATGTTTGTGTTTGCACGACCGTACGTTACAATTTGCCGGTATGGAAGTTCTATTGAGATTGGAAGGTTGTTTTGATGTCGCTAATGTTGATTATCGTACACTGCCTGAACCAGTTCGGCTGGTACCCAACTTCACCGTTTGTGCTAGTTGAAGGTGTCCGAGGCACCTTCAGTGCGCCGTTCGATTCCCTGATTTTACGACGAGTGCAGGACGAGTTTATTACTTTACCTGCACTCCGTGCCGTGGAAGGCGCAGACGTGGACGAAAAGGTTTAGGTAAGGTAGCGACAAATATGCAGGATTTGCATTGGGCTTGCCCTACTCTGCACCAGTTCAATGGTGTGCTCGGTGAATTGAACAGTCTCCTGTATTATGTTCCTATGCGTACAATTTGATCGGAAACGAGCCCACTTGTCATAAGCACACTCGTCACCTGGGAACTTGTACTGTCCACAACGTCACACCACCCTTTTGGTTCTCTGCTCTCTATCTTAATTGGGAATTTCTTGGAAAAATGTCTTATTGCCACACTGGTTTCGTTTAACAGCGAACCTGTGAACAAAAGCCCTGATACACGCTGCCCGGAATTTGACCAATTAATCGGGTCAGCGGTTGGTTTGGACAATGTTAATCTCTCTACAACCATGTTGCCGGGAGGGACCTAATGTTACGTACAACTGCCGGAGCGAGGTTATCTTTTTTAGTGTGTGTGTGTGTGTTAGTATTTTGGGGGTGACAGTGGGACGTGAATTTGTTTAAAGTGCTGATAATACAGGGCATTGAGGTTACATACATGTGGTTTTTAAAATTTTACACTGGGTACAGCTGTACTTGAGGAACAGGTGGAGATGTGACCAGGTTACGGGACGACCAACACACGTGTTTGAACCCTTTGAACGTTGCCTAATTTGTGTATCATTCTTTGTTTTCTTCATTCATGGCGCCTTATTGGGTTGTGGTTGCAACCTAGAGGTCCCATTGAGAAATATCCTGGTCCAAACACTAAGCTGGATAACATAATATCAGTTGTCACTGAGATCAAATCTTCACAACCAACTGTACAGACTGTGCTACAGAACGTACAAATCAAAATTGCATCTTTAGAGCCACTCTTTCAGCGCTTAAAAGTTACCCCGAAAAGGCTGATGATGGTGTTGAAGCGAAAAATGCCGTTTGTTGTAAGGTCAAGAAGACCAATAAAAAAACTCCTCCCACCTCCCCGAAGGGGATCGTGCGGAAATACGAATGCGTTGGGTGCACCGATGAGTGCGCTGCGGCAAGCAGTAACGGAGAGAGGCGTGCGCTCCACTGCATTTATATACATTTTCCGAGCGCAGCGAGCGGAGAGAGGGTACGCGGAGAGGAGAGATCCGCGCAACACGCCCGCCCCGCGCGCGAGCTCTCTCTCCCGCCGAGCTCCGCGATGCGAGCGCCCTCACACGCCCGAGCGCGCTCCTCCTCTCCACTCACTCTCCGCTACTCCGCCCGAGCTCCGTGATGCGAGCGCCCTCACACGCCCGAGCGTGCTCTTCCTCTCTCCTTGCCCTCCGCTACTCCCGCCCGAGCTACCACCTGCTCCGGTTGCGAGGCGCGCCACAGCTGTTGCTAGGGGCAAGGAGGATCGCGGGGAGATAACACCTGCGGGCGCACGCCGATGGAGCACGACAACCCCCGACTAAGAAATGCATTCGCATTTACGACGACGACGACGACGAAGGCAGAACTACTAGGCGTGCGCTCAATTGCGCTCGCCCTGGAGGAATGCAGGCGCACGCCGGCCAACGAAGCAAGACAACCCCCGACTAATAAATGCATTGGCATTTAAAAACGAGGATTTGGAGAATAGTAGTCATCAAGAGAACCTAGTTGTGTATGGCGTGATGGAAAAGCGGGATGAAGATCATGGCCGTTCGGTGGAAAGTGTCGTGACCAACATCCTTGCGGGCATGACATGGGTCCAAGCGACGCCGGCGGTGCGTGTACAACATGATATCAACAAAAATGTCATTCGAGGACGGCCTGTTGTGATTCGATTTTATGACTTTATAAACGAACATTACGAAGCTACGGACCTATTTTATGCTGGAGGGTTCTGCTATATCTTTTATGGAGAATTTTGCACACGCTGTCTCTGAAATTCGCCGGAAGCTATAGCAATGGGCTAATATTTACCGCGACAATGGCGATCAAGTTATTCGTGTGCATGCAAAACATCAAATTTAAAGAAAAAAACTTTTATGGACTATGCGCAGAATAAGAGAGTGGGCTTTTTTAACGATATGCCCGAAGATTCCCGCGCTTCCTACGCGTTACGCATCAGGAATACTTCAGAGCTTTCGTTATTTATCTTATTGGGAACATTATTGTTAACAAAGTAGATATGTTACAACAGTTGTTATCGCAGTACCACCATGATATAGTAATTACAACAGAAACGTGCCTAAATACTGACACATGATTCTGAGATCCTTTGTCCTTTACCCTTCAACGTGTATATCGTAGCAGTCACGGAGGGGGTGTAGCTATTTCTATAAAAATCATCACATTTTTTACCCATCAAGGCGTGCCTAACCACGAACGTACCTACCTGCAGCACAATAATGGTATTATACTTATTTCCTGTACATAGTGTTCATGTGACGTCACTTCCACAGTGTGAAGTTTGCGCCATATGCTTCCGCCATACCTGGGTACCTCTTTGGGTACCTACGCCTACGCCACGCCGTGCCGCAGTAGCCACGCCGTTCGTATGCTGACCGCTAGCCACCAGTTTGCTGCGCACGATGGCGAAAATTAAGCCGGGTGGTTTTATGCCATCGTATTTCGACGAGCTCATCGGAGCAGCGAGAGCCCGATACGAGGTGAAAGTGCAAATGTGCCACGGCGTGGAGCCGTACCGGCTTTCGATCGGAAGCGACGCTACCGCGGACGCCGACTTGTTGCCTTCGACCACCTACGCGGACATATTCAATTACCTTGTTCTGACCACGAAATTCGAGACACACGAAGAAATGAAGATGTACAAGGCCCTCGACGCCCACAACTTCTTCACCAGCGGGTGGGTGAAGGGCATCAAAGTGAAGCAGCTCCCATCGAAACGTGTGATCGTGCTGAGCGAGGTAAGTTTACGCGAAATGCGCTATCCCAAACAAACCAGAAAAAAGTAGTTTATACAGCGCTAAAGTGTGCTTCTCCTCGTGTGTTAAACAGTGACGAAGCTGAGGCTCTCTTTACTGCATTCGTTGAATGAGGCAGTAAAAAAAAGAAAACAAAAGGTAGCGACTTCGCGTGGTCACTACATACCATTACAGAATGCTTGTTCTTTTTTTTTCTGCTGGTTAGAACTTTAGTGTGTAGTGGGGTATCGCCGGACGACATTGTGATGTTCATAATTAACCAGACAGCGTTCTCTGACCCCTCCTTCAAACATGTTTAACCCAATTTCACTGCAGTTTACATTGCCAGCAACATTTCTGAGCTTCATTAACCCCGTCCCCTTCACGGTTTTTATCACGCATTCAGCAGCCCTCTTCTCTGCTGACAGCAACAATGCTAGATGCCCATCATTTCTGTGTGTATGCCACTACATATTTTGTCAGTTAAATTTTAAAAGTCATACGTTTATTTTTTTTCCAGGTCAACCACTCTCAAAGGCTCCGGGACCCACCCTTGAAAACCTGTATTTTGGCCTGTGCTGATGGCAGCATCATAACTGCCCACTGCACTTGCATGACAGGAGTGGGCGAGGCGTGCTCACACGTTGGAGCGACATTGTTTGCCGTCGACACTGCAGTCCGAATAAGGGATGCAAAAACATGCACCGAAAAGGATAACATCTGGCTGCCAGCACACAACCCGCGTGCAGAGTACAAACGGCTGCGCGACAACGACTTTTCGTCTGCCCAATCGAAGAGGAAACGAATGGACAGTGCCCTCCATGGTTGCAGTACGGAAGATGAGCCTGACCTCCCTGCCCCAAGCTATCCTGTCCCGCCTGCACCTACAAAAGAAGAGCTAGAACGATTTTACTCCAGAGTTGAAGCATCCAGTGTGAAACCGGCAGTGGGTATGGTTCTTCCGCATTACTGCGAGATGTTTGAACCACCACAGAACAGGGAACCACAGCTGTTTACAATGTTGACATGCCCAGAAGCACAGTCCGATGACTTGCATCACTTGTCTCCCGCAGCGAGACCTTTCTTGCACAGTTGCGTGCAAATGAAGAAATGATACGCTACGTAGAAAGTAGCACAAGAATGCAATCAAACTGCCCGAAATGGTATGCATATCGGACTGGCCGCATAACAGCGTCTGTAATGAAGACTGTTTGTTGTACAAGCATCGACACACCCTCGGTCAGCCTAATCAAAAAGATATGCTACCCTGAAAAGTACAAGTTTTCAACAGGAGCCACAGCATGGGGATTGAAGCAGGAAGCTGACGCCCTGAGCAGCTATGCTACAGAAATAAGGAAGCACCACGTCAACTTCTCGTGCTCGAAGTCAGGTGTCTAGCTCAGTGAACAAAACCCCTTCATTGCGGCCAGCCCAGATGCTTCAGTGCAGTGTGCATGCTGCGGTAAGGGCACTGTTGAGGTAAAGTGCCCGTTGTGTTTGGTTACTGGTGGGCTTCAGGAAGCATGCAGCTAAACGGAGTTTTGTCTGCAGTATGCCAATGGAACGTTGCAGTAAAGCGGACCCATAGCTATTATTACCAAATCCAGACGCAAATGGCTGTGTGCAGGTCTGCGTACTGCGATTTTGTTGTCTGGTCCCCAACATTTCTGCACGTCGAAAGAGTTCCAAGATATGATGCCTTTGTCCAAGGTGTGCTACCACAGGCTGAAAACTTTTTCACCCACGTAATCTTGCCAGAGATCTTTGTAGAGAACAAGAAAGGAGACGGTGAACCCTGGAAACACAAGTGGTACGGAGTCATTTTCCTACTGTGGAGGCCCTGAAGCAGGCAAAATGGTAGCGTGCGATGTGAGGCAGTGCAAATACAAGTGCTTCCACTACAGCTGCCTTGGAATCAAGCGTTCTCCAAAACAGAAAGCATGGTTCTGCTTCGAATATGCCAGCAGCTGTGGACCGCCACTAGGGGGCCGAACGGAGCCTGCACCACAGCATCTACGCGGGTGACATCACCTTTTGGACAGATGGGGGCAGCGATGGTGAAATTCAAGACCGCCTTCAGCAAGCTGCCAACATCATCGCCACTTAAGCCCATGAACGGTGGCTCAGTTGCTCACCGCAAAAGTCTGAGCTCTTCTTCTACCACTCGAGAAAGCGTCGCCATCGGGGTGATTGTGCCCCTGATATTCAGGTCATGCTACTAGGCAACCCCATTCCACATGTCCCCTCCATTCGCATTCTCTCACTTGGAATTCAAGAAAATGGGGCTAATACTGAAATTATCCGCAGTCTCGAAAACACCAACGACCAGATTGGCAGACTCATTGCCCGCATAGCCAACCGCAACCATGGTCTCAAAGAAGCGAACCTCCTTCGCTTGGTGAAAGCATTCATTACCAGCCGCATCACATACGCCATTCCCTTTCTGAAGTTTACCCAGACCAAAATTGGACGCCTCCAATCACCATCTGCAAGGCGTTCAAACTGGCCATGGGTCTCTTTCGTCATACTTCTACTGAGAAGCTTCTCAACACCGGGACATACAACACCTTCGAGGAGCTGGTTGAAGCGCAGCGTGTTGGTCAACTCCGCCGTCTGGCCTCTACACCAACGGGTCGCTCCATCCTAACCAAACTGGACATCTCCTTTCTACGCAGCATGGAGATAAGGTCAGTTTGAGTGACTCTTTACGATCCTGCTACAGTGTGGTCATCATCCCACGGAATATGAACCCTGCCTTCCATCAATAACACCGCCTTGCCCGGGCCAAGGCCTTACACAAGGCCCACGCTTCTCACCCCACCACCCTGTACGTCGGCGCAGCGGAA
Source organism: Haemaphysalis longicornis (assembly GCF_048455015.1). Lineage (NCBI taxonomy): Eukaryota > Metazoa > Arthropoda > Arachnida > Ixodida > Ixodidae > Haemaphysalis > Haemaphysalis longicornis. The sequence goes on along the minus strand of NW_027526233.1, from coordinate 39,433,105 downwards.
TATCCCGACCGTGCAGCCTTTGTCGCCATAGTCGTCAACTCCCGAGGGGACTCTGTTGCTTCATGCACGGTCTCGACGCCTCGCCCTGAAGTTGGTGAAGAAGTCGCCATTGCTCTGGCCGTTACAGCTGCCCCGGCCACCGCAATAATTTCCGACTCGCAGACGGCTCTTCGGAACTTTGCGATGTGTCGTGTTTCCCCCATCACCGCTCGCATCCTGCAGACAGCACCGAATCCGCCTGCACATTGCCCACGCCTGATATGGACACCGGCCCATTTGTCCCTTCCGGGTAACGAGCTGGCTAACGAGGTAGCCCCAGATTTCTGCTGCCGGGATGCCTCGGATGCTGCCTCTCCACCTCGGGTGGGAGGAAGGGATCGCTTGGTTAGGTATCGGGAAATCACGCAGCATTACCGTCTTAGTCGGACGCACTTCCCCGATCCCCGCTCCCAACTAAAAGCGTAGGCAGTCTGTCCAGTGGCGTCGGCTGCAAACTAACACCTTCCCACATCCCGCATTGTGCCACCTCCACTTCCCAACACGATCCTGCCACACGTGCACATGGTGCGGCGCGCCTTTCGCTTCCCTCCACCACATGGTGGGTGCGTGCCCCTCCAAACCCCCTCTCCGTGCTACTCTGTCCCTGCCCCTTACCAGTCTAGAGCAATGGGAGGCTACGCTGCTCAGCTCCTTCCCAAAAGTGCAAGAGTGTGTGATCCAGCTGGCCGAACTCGCCGCTATGGCCCACGGGCTCCTGGCCGTCGACTAGAAGACTGTAGGGTGCCGGTGCTCCCAGCCGGCGCCTCTTTCTTAACAGCTTTGGACGAATAAAGTTTTCACCACCACCACCAGCAGCTGAAAAGTTTCTCTGGAAGACCTTCAGGCAATGTTGGCAATGTTTAAACAAACTTTTGTTTAGAACTATCGCTATCTGGCCTAAGAAATACACAACCTTATTCATTGCTACGAACCCACAGCAAGCTCACTTGATCATGCTGCAGTTTTGTGTTAAACATAATTTTTCTGCATTTTGCTAAAATATGACACATAACAAATCACAAAAAATTAGACACAGGCAATGCTTAGAATTTATTGCCAAATTCACAAACAGAGAAGTGAAATATTTATACATATGCTAAGCAACACTACACAAGTGTAGCCACAGATGGCTACCTGCTATAGCAAAACAGCTTTAGTCACGAATAGGCAATGATACAGCAGTGAATCACGCAGCTACACACTTTGAACAACAATTCAAATGACAACTGCTGCCTTTAACAAGTCATCTAAAAAGGACTACAGTAAAAGCTAATTAATTTAAACTGCATGTGGAAGCTGTCTCAATTTGAAATAATGAAAGTTCAAAACTAATTGAAGTAAATAACAGTACATCACATCGGTTGGGAAGCGCATATCAGCAATTTGGTGCTTGAATTTTTTGCCCTAAAGGCGACAAAAGCCAGCACTCTTTGCTTTAATGAGCGTATCTAAAACAGGGCCACCTCTTCTACTGCAAAAGGGAAGAAGTGACACAACATTCTATCAGAGCAGCCAGCCGCACTGGTACTACGTGTTCTTATCTTTTTCATTGTCTCCGCTAGCAGCGACAGGTTCCGCACTTGATTTGAGAAATTATGCCCCCCAATTCTCAGCGCACCACATACCACTGTACTCGAGAACACCAGCAAAGTGGATGCTTATTCTAATTATCTGTGGCGGAACTTACTCGCATTTGAATTAACATGCTTTTTTTATACAGAGTTCTATGGAAACTTAACGCACTGCACTGGCTACGCTGTTGTGCTGCTGAGCCCAAAGACGTGAGTTTGATTTATTGCGGTGAGTGCTTTCCTGATGGAGGCAAAAAGCAAAAACACCAGTGTGCCGAGATTTTAGCACATATTTTCCAGGTTCAAAATTAAACGGTAGCCCTCCACTACAGTGTACTTCATGGCCCACGTGTGGCCTCGGTGCATTGAACCCTACAAGCAGTCGAATTAACGAGTTTCACTGTACTGTTAGTGACTGGATTTTTTGGTCTTGCTGGTTATCGCTCTGGATAATTAGTCTCGTTTGCAGGCACTACAGATGGGCACAGGTTCGCAGGCACTACAGATGGGCACATGTTTGCGATAGCGCAGCACACATTAACTATCTTATCCAGTGTGGTGTATTTATCGCCTGAGTTTACGGTCACAAAATCTACCGGCTGAACAGCTTTCATGATGATGAACCTATTGCGAACCAGGCCGATTACTCTTTCGACGTGTATTCTGACACTGGCAACTTTGCGGGTTTTCGCAACTTCCAGTGCTGAGAGCTGAGTTTTGCCTTTTGTGAAGGCTGGGATGTGCAGTGTGGCACAGTACAGGCCAACAGTGTCTGCGATGTCGAAACCCCTGTCTGCAAGCACAACGTCACCACGTGTGAGTTTATCGAGGAGACCACACTGCTCCGTGATGTGTTTGTCGCTTGTTCTCCCTCCCTATCCTTCCGGTATGAAGGTTATCGATTCTTGGGGACTCATGCCAATGAGGAACTTTGCAGTGTTACTTCCTTTGTACTGAGACCACGTTTCGCTCCTCGGAAGCAAAGACGATGGCCGTTCAAACTTTATCTCGAAACAGTCTTTTATGACTGCCACCTTGGTTCCGAAGGAGTCAACAAATTCTTGCGGCATTGTCCTTTGCAGTTCCCTGCGAGCTGGCCACACTATTTGCGACTGGAGCCGCCAGAATGCACCATGACGCCACCTCTCCAGGATCCTACTCACAGTGGAGTGCGAGATTCCAAACCTGTAAGCAAGATCCTGGAGAGGGAAGTTCCATTTCAATTTCATAAAAAAAAAACAAGAAATTTCTGAAACTTTGCCAGGCTATGTTGAGGCGTGTGCCTCACAGCAACTTCGACAAGCCTAAAAATTGCAAAAAGGAGAGCAAAGTTAGCTACTTCTGTTTAAAAAAAAACTTTAGCATAATATTGTTGAAGTGACGCCTCCGTCACCTCCAAGTCATCCTTCTTCGCCATTAAAATGCGCACTCCACCGGCCGATCTCAGGTTGTCGGTGTCTAGGGCTTCCGAAACAGCTTCTAGATGGTGTTTCCCCTGCTCTAGGGCGTGGAGCTGGCAAGTCAGCTTTTCATTTTCTGCTGGATGGCTTGCAATTCTGCCCCAGTGAGCTCCATTTGAACCTCTGCATCTGTGAGAGCAAAAAAAGCTATGTGATCACATGACAGCACTTTTAGACAAGACACCATTTATGTTAACAAATAGCTGGTGTCACAAGCATACCTTTTGATGACCTCTCGTCAAGTGAAGCACTTGGTAGGGGTTCAGGATCCATAGAACGGGGCCCACCACTAGCCTCGCTGTCTTCTGACGTGGAAGCATCAGCAAAGTCTGTTGTCACATATGCCGTTCCGGTGACAGATTTCCTGCTGCGTCGCTTCACACGTTCGTATCGATCAGTCGTCCTGAGGACACCTTGGTCACGACCGTAGCCTAAATGCTGGCTAGGTGCTAAATCAGGGTTGTTGTCATCCACCAGATTTAATGGCTTTCCCGCACACAAGCATGGTTTGTCGACTTTTTGTCAGTGTTTAGTTTGATTCAAGTCGTCTCAGTCTGCACCCTCTAAGCAGGTTAAGTCTGCTAACCAGAGAAGGGCAAGCAAAAAGCAAGAGGTGCAACTCTGTGCTGAACAGAATCGCCATGCGTGACTTCGGCAGCGGCGAGAAACAAGCGCTTGGGGGGAACGACTGTTCTAACTACTACTGCCATTTATATCCGCATGGCTCTTAACTCGTAAATGCGACGCGACTCGTTCAAGCCCGTCCCTAGCGCACATATAGCCGGCAAGCCCTATCAACGTCATGTAGCAGCAAATTGAGGAAATAAAAGCACAAAGCCCTCAATCGCATGCAGTGAACCGCGCGGAGCCCGAGACGGCCGGATGGGGTGAAGGGCGCGCAGGTAATCACTGTAAACAATCTGTTTATTTAGATAGCACTCACCCGTAGCGAAGTGGCGTCCGCAGACACGGATGTTGTCGGGGTTCTTGAAGTCGTTCCAGTTAATGCGCGCGAGCCAAACACGCCGGAGCTTTTCGGACAGCTGCAATGTCCGTTTGCAATGTCAGGTTATGACTTTAGGCAAAGAAAACATCCCCACGCCTTGCTTTCGTTGATTTAGAAGACGACTTGCTTCTACTCCTACAGCCAAAAATTGCACAAATTGGCATCTTGAAGCCAAAATAAGCGAACGCAAGCTCTGTTCGTCTACGGGCCCGAGGTTCGCGACAGCGTCGGTAGCGTAGGTAGGTACCCAGGCATGCCGGTCGCGCGTACCGGAAGTGACGAAGCGGCGCTCGGTGACGCGCGTGCACACTATGTATACGGAATCTACTGCAAACCTAAAACCTGAAGAATACATGATTCCAATGCAAGATTTGTTCCCCACACAATAACGGTGCCCACAAAATTTTCATAACTGGTGATTTTCCTCGCTGGCATTGACTGGGATCAGCTTGAACTGTTCATCACTAAGTAAGCAATTACGAGCGGCTTTTAGATGCAATGTATAGTTTCTCGGTATCGCACTTGGTAAAAACATCCACGATCGTACAAGATAGCGCCCATTCAGTACTTCATCACGCGTTTGTATTCTGTCCGTGAATCCGTAACTTAAGTATAGAAGGAGGAATTTGTTATCAAAAAATGATTTTATCTACGATCGTTGCCCTAATGCCAAATTCCAGCCGCAACAATGATTTCTCCAAAATTACACGCTTCAGCATTTGTAACGTAGCGCTAGAACAAATATGATGATGATGTTTGGAGTTTAATGGCGCAAGCCCGACTAAGGGCAAAAAGCGCCAAACAGTGATTACATGAAAGTGACATAGAAGTAAAAGTAAAACATTTCAGTAAAAATAACCAAATTAAAACACAAAGTAATCAAGATGCCTGGTGTAAAGGGCCAGGTTGTCAACATGCATAATAAGAAATGAGGTGTAAAAATTTTACGCCCGTAAGAAACTCGAAAACGGGTTTTATTGATAACAGGGCTTCGTCTCCTAAGAAGTATGACGGGTGTGGTGGAATATGTCGCGTGTGTAGTTGTGGGAAGTATTTCTGTCGTGATGTGTCAAGTGCCTTACATTGTATAAGGATGTGGATCACGGATAGGGCCTCTCCGCACCTGCTGCACATGAGTCCTGGAGACCTAGTGAAAAGGTGAGAGTGCGTTGCATGAGTGTGCCCTAATCGTAATCTAGCCAAGGCGGCTTTAGTGTATCTATTACTTGTGTTGGTGGTGTATGTTCCCAAGTGTGGTTTAATTACGTGTAACTTGTTGTCTGTCTGTTCACTCCAGTGTGTTTGCCATGTTTTGCAAAGTTGTTGTTGTCTAATGTGTGGTTTCACGTCGGTGCACGGTAATGTGGTTATGTCTACTGTATTCAATAGTGTAGCAGCAGCAGCCATTCCATCCGCTGCTTCTTTCCCGGCTATACCACAGTGTCCAGGGACCCACCAAAGAACCAGTTCAAATTTGCGTACATACACAGACATAATACCCTTGACGATCAGATTAACAACGTGGTTTTTTGAAGGCATTGTTGACGACAGTGCCCGCACAACACTGAGGGAATCTGTATTGATAATGGATTGTGGGATGTGGCTTTGAAGTATATGATTGACAACAAGAAGTACACCGTAAGCCTCTGCCGTAAAGATACTAGTATGACTATTCAGAGTTCTGGTGGCATTAAGGCCGGGCCCATGCGCCGCGCAGGACACAGAAGTGGCAGTTCCAGAGGCGTTCGTGTAAAATTCAGAACACTCATACTTCTACTGCAAATACAAGAAATGCTGCAGAATTGCACATGTGGGAGGTCGGTTTTTATCGACATTTGTGAAAGATCTGTCGCATGATACAGGGCGGAGATGCCATGGTGCTATAAAATCTGTTGTATCTAAAAAGAAGACAGCAAGCTATGGCGCTTCCTCTCTAACTCTGTAATAGAAGGGCGCAGAGAGCGATGGTCGATTTAAAAGGAGTTCACTCATGGATCTATCATGAAAAACTGATTTAAAAGGATGGTGAGGCATGTATGAAGTTTTAAAAGCATAAAGGAGATCTGTGTATGCTCTCTGACGTTGTAGGTTCCATTTGTTGCACTCCACATAGACGCTTTCAACTGGACTAGTCCGGAAGGCACCACAGGCCAAGCGGAGCCCGAGATGGAGCACAGGGTACAGCATTCTGAGGGATGTTTTCGTGGCTGACCCATAGACAGCGCTACCAAGTCTAATCGTGAACCTATCAAGCTGGTAAAAGCACGTAAAAGAAATTGTTTTTCGGCACCTTCGGGATATTCAGTGTTTTTAAGCATTTATGTTTTAGTTCTTTTATGTGTGGGATGAATATGAGCTTTTCGTCAAAGATTATACCTAAAAATGTGTGTTCTTTTTTGACAGTAATCCAGACACCATGGAGTTGAATGTGTGGATCCGGCCGGATGCCACGCCTCTTGCAAAACAAAACACAAGTGCACTTCCCTGGATTAAATTTAAAACCGTGGCTATCTGCCCAACCAGCTAGCTTGTTAACACCAATCTGGACTTGGCGCTCGCAGACAGACAGGTTACAAGACTTAAAGGATAAATGTACGTCGTCTATATAAATTGAGCAGGAAATCGACGGTGGCAATTCCTTCCTAAGGGAATTCATTTTCACAATAAAAAGGGTGCAACCTAAAGCTCCACCTTGTGGCCTCCATTTTCCTGCACATGAACCTTAGAGAGTGCAGTTCCAAGTCGCACGCGAAACGTTCTTTCAGACATGTAGCTGGCAAGCGTGTTCCTCATGTTACCCGTTATTCTAAAGGAATTCAGATCGATGAGGATACCATACCTCCAAGCAGTATCATACGCCTTTTCTAGATCAAATAATACTGTCATACAGTAGTGCTTATGGAGGAAAGCATATTTTATATACGCCTCTAATGCAACAAGTTGATCGTTGGTAGATCGCCCCGCCCTGAAGCCTGCCTGGCAGCTCTCTAGAAGACCCCTGTACTCTAAGAAGTACACGAGTTTCCTGGTTATCATCTTTTAAAAGAGCTTACACAGGCAGCTTGTCAGGGCAATGGGCGATAACTGGCAGGAGAGGCAGGGTCCTTCTCTTCCTTTAAGAAAGCCACTACTATGGCCTCCCGCCAAGAGCGTGGAAAGTGCCCCGAAAGAAATATTTTATTGTACAGGTGAAGAAGTGTTTCAAGCGTGTCTGCATGTAAGTGTTGTATTATTGTGTATGAAATCCTGTCTGTACCAGGAGCTGAAGGTTTACATGTGCTCAAAACAGCCTTCAGCTCAAGAATTGAAAAAAGGGGAATTGTAAGAAGTGTGCGACTTGTTGTTATCACGCAGGGACTTCTTTTTACAGAAGTTTTGCATTTCATGAAAGTGTTTGTGTAGTCTGCTGAGCTGGACACGTGTTGGAAGTGTTGTGCGAGTGTGTCAGCCTGGTCTTCCAGTGTGTCCCCTGTTGTACTGACCAGGGGCAGGCTGTGTGTCTGTTGTCCTTTAAGTTTGCATATGCGTGTCCATACCTTGCGTGTGTCTGTGTATGAGTTTATAGATGTAAGGAAGGTGCGCCAACTCTCCGTTTTTGCCTCAAGGCGCACACGTTTTCCTTACGCCTTAGCCCGTTTGAACAACAAAAGATTACCCAACGTGGTGTACCTACGAAAGATACCGCCCGCCTTGTTCTTGGCCTCTGGGGCCCGCCTACAGTCCTCATTCCAGCACGGCCTCCTCTGATTGCGCGGGGCACCAGAGGCGTGGGGAATGGACTTCTCGGCGGTGTCGAGGATGTGCGCCGTGAGAAGTTTGGTAGCTTCTTCAACGTGTAAGTGTTCAATGGATGTGTGGTGTAGATTAGATATTTCTGTAAATGTACTCCAGTTGGCTCTATCTTTATTCAACCTGTAATGGCAAGGTGAACTGTTCGGGCCTTTACCTAAGTATGTTAATGTGGTTGGGAAGTTGTCACTACCATATGGGTTAGTGCCAACGTCCCATTCAAGAGATGGAAAGAGTACTGCAGAGCCAATCGCCAAATCGAGGTGTGAATAAGTGTTGTGTCCTATATTACGGTATGTAGGCTTGTTTTTATTGAATAGGCATGCTCCCAAAGATGTTAGATATTTTTCGATAAGGCGACCTTGGGCGTCTGTGCGAGCTGAGCCCCAAAGAGAGTTATGTGCATTGAGGTCGCCTAAAAGGATTAGAGGTTTGGGTAGCTGATCTTCAAGGCCCTCGAAATCCAAGCTTAAGAGCTGAAATAAGGAGGGATGTAAACTGAGCACAGAGTTATTACCGTATTGAAAATTATGGTATGAATGACAATAGCCTCAAGGGCGGTCCCTAACAGAATAGAATGACACGCCGAGGACTTTCGGGCAATGATGGCCACACCCCCAGAAGATGTACCACCACCATCCCTGTCTTTCCTAAATACCTGGTAACTATTCAAAAAGTTTGTATGTTTGGAATTTAAATGTGTTTCTTGTATACACGTGACACTTGACTGATTGGAATGCAGTAACTCATAAACATCATCAAGGATTTTAAGAAGGCCTCTGCAGTTCCATTGCATGATATTTTCTCTTCCCATTATTGAAGTTTATATCTACTAGAGTATGTGTGTGTTTACGTGTCGGCTTTCGGGACTTGTACTCTTGGAAGGGGCTTTTTGATTTTCTCTACTGACCTGGAGGAGCTCGTTCCTTCCGCTGTGGTGCATGCCAGAACGGCTCGACGTCTAGGTCGTCATGTGAGGGCAAGGGGGTGCCCAGCAGACTGGGCTCCCTAGACATAGAGTGGGCACTTTTTTCGGTGCTCTTCGTTTTGGCCGCGACCGCCGAGGGCGTCAGGAGCGCCCCAGGTGGCACAGGCGGTGCAGCGGAGGTTGGAACTGCTGTGGTTTCCTCCAGCTCTATCTACTCCGGGCCCTCGCAAGTGCCTAGGGACGGCGGAGAGGAGGAAACAGAGGGTGCAGAAGCATCCACAACGCACCTGGATGCCACCACAGCCGCTGCTGACTGAGCAGAGGCTGCGGTTGCGGGTTGGGCTGCCCGAAGCAACCGAGGGGGTGCTCGGCGGGACCAAGTCCTACTCGCGGTACTGGGTCCCCGCCGAAACAAGGCGCCGCTGCCCCCCCCCCCCCCCCCGGGCGGGCAGCGTCGGCATACCTCCCCAAGGGCAAAGAGGCGAACCTCTTTCGCGCCTCGGGGAAGGAGATGTTCTCGGTTACTTTCACGTGGATGATCTTCTTTTCCTGCTGAAACTTCTCACAGCTGCGGGACCATGCCGCGTGTGGTCCCTGACAGTTTGCGCAAGCGAAGGTGGTGGAGTCACACTTTTCAGTGGGGAGGTCGTGTGCGGCGCATTTTGCGCAGGTCTGTTTGCCGCGGCAGAAAGTCGTAGCGTGCCCGAACCGCTGGCACTTGCAGCAGCGGCGCGGGTTAGGTATGTACGGACGTACACCACACCGAACCAAACCCGCATTGATGTGCTCAAGAAGTTTTGAACTGCTAAATGTGAAGATTATGTGCTTTGTTGGTATTTCTACATAGTCGCGACGGATGGTGATTCTTCTGACAGCTGTTACGCCCTGATCCTTCAGGCCTTCTAGAAGGTCGGCCTCTGTTTCACTTAGCAGATCTGGCCCTGATATCACTCCCTGCGAGCTGTTGAGGCTGCGGTGGGGTGTGACAGTGATGTCCAGATCTGCCATGCGGGTTTGGGTAAAGAGATTTGTGGCTTCCTGCTGCGTCTTGACGTCAACCAACACTTCCCCTGTTCGTAATTTTTTTTGCCTCGAAAGATTTGCCAATGATCCCTTCAAGAAACTTGGAGACGAGGAATACAGACTAGGAGGAGACGGGTTTGGATTTGTCTATTGATTCAACTACCAAAAAACGGGGATAGTTGTCATGTTTCGGAACGTTGATAGTTTGTAGGGCTCGAAAGGAAACTTCGTTGTGGCCCCTTTTCGGGGGCCGATCACGTTTGGGGGGGGGGGGGTTCGAAAATGCAATATGATACATTGGAAAGCAGGGAGACGGGGCTACTTTCTTCTTTGACCTTACCCTCGTAGTCAAAGAGGTCCCGGAGCTCCCTACCTGGTAGACAGGCAGGGAGCCCTTCGGCTGGAGTTTGACCAAGGCCCCGACGGCCACCGTTCACGGCTTCTAACCCTTCACCTTCGAACTTCTCGCCACGGTAGGTAACAGCTTAAGTATGGGGACTCGGGGTACGCGGTGTCGTCACTCACCGTCACCAAGGTTACTTAAGGTGCCCCGTGCAGGGCGCACGAACAAACACAAGAGTACATTAGCCTCAGACCGGTTATCAAAGCTGACCCCAATCACACGAGAGAAATATGTCGCAGAGCAGGCATAAGCTGGAGCGTTTAGGAAAACTCTCCCAAATAATGAAGGGTAACATCTATCTTTCCAAAGGAGAATATACAACCAATGCACCTTTCCGCTGATCACATATAAAGCGAAAACTTGGCGGCTTAGCAAACATCTACAATGGAACCTTAGGTCAGCATAAGGGGGGCATGGAACGAATAATGATCGCAGTAACAATTCCGCACAGAAAAAAGCTCCCTAAAAACGGGCACAAACTCGAATAGATGATACTTTAGTTCAAGTAACCAAACAGAAATGGACTTCTTAGGTTATGTAGTCTGACGAAACCAGAACCGATGAAAAATTGGGGAACTAGGTGGTTACCGAGAAACGGAGTTACGAGATCCTGAAGGTCAATAACTCTAAAGAAAGGGTTAAAGTAGTAAATCAGGGGGCAAAGATTGAACTGTAGAAGAGCAGGACAATAGCGGATAAAGTTCAATAGGAGAGGCCTTCGTCATGCAGCGGACCTAAGTAGGCTGTTGCTGGTTATGGTTTATGCCCGACCGTACAAGAAACTTACAGTCTGGTCACACTGTGACATATGGTTAGAAGACGACGCGGGACTGAGCAAACGAAGAGCAGCTGCTCAGATGGTGCGGTGCTTGCGCTAAAACGTTTTCTTGGTCTACACGCACCGGGCATGCGCGATGCTTTACTGAGGTTGAGCTAGACTGCTTTTAAAGGAGCGTTGGCCATGATCATTTATGTTTACGATAATCTTGTGGACTGCTGTATGTTAACTAACTGAGAGAGAGAGAGAGAGTGGGGTAGAATGAACGTTCATTTAAATCCACATTTTGATTGTACTGAAGCCTCAACAAGGCCTAGTTAGTCAAAGATGCCTTAAACGCGGGCAGCATGGACAGCACTTTTAGGAAGACAGAGAGAGTAGTCGATGCCGGGGCTCGCCAATGTTCTTTCCAAAAGTTCGGCAGTAAAATGTTGCAGGTTTGGGGGAATGAGTGGGGACTGGTCACACCCGCCGACCAGATGGTGTAGAGTCGGCGAGAGTGGTGGCCACTTACTCTGCTTGTCTAGTACTGTCACCGGCAAGAGAGAGGCCGCAACGGTGCTCGTTTTCACGACCATGGTGGATCCTCGCAGGCATACCCGGATAAGACGCCGTGTCCCTATACACCTTGTTGGTTGGTTGCCTAGATCGTATACGTGGCTTTTTCTCGGGCTTCCCCCCTGTCTACGTGGTGCATGGGGTGCACATACCGGGGCAGCCGGCGTACTGTAGTGTTTTTAGGACGTCGTGGGCTCGGTTTCATGTGAGTGCATGCCGCTAATTGAGCGGAGCAAAGAGTATCAGGCGTGAGAGGATCGCCCTCTCCGTTTCCTTTGCCGACAGCCTCCCGCCTTGTTTCGTGAGATGAGTCTCAATTTGATCCTAAGCAGTGTTATGCATGCCGAGCCGAAAATGTTTTTCGTTTAAGGTGGAGAGCGGAAGTCTGAGTGCCTGTTTATGTGCCTTGCGGGTCATTGTGTTGTCCTTTTTTGTCTCAGTGATGTTGAGCAGAGCATATGGTAACACGTATATAATGATCGAGACGACAAATACCTGGACGAGCGGAAGCAGATTCACCATCTCATAGCACGAGTTTCCCTGGCGGTTCGGTTAATCATGTGCCTCACCTAATTGTTTATTGCGTGGAGTTTGTAACAACTAATAAGTTGGTATTGTTATCTTGAAACGTCATTCTGAGAATCTTTACATGCAAAAATAGAGCGACGGCGTAGCCATTTACCTCGATGAAGATGTTGGGTGTGCCCTAGTCTTCTTCCTTGCGTGGCGAAATGGCTAGCAACTACGATTTCCACGGAGCGCAGCAGAGGCCACAGAACTCTGCATACTCACTTACCACATGCGCTTCTTCAGTCAAAAGATTTAGAATTACTACTATTGACCCTGTGGGCGTGCAGTTGGTAATGCCCTCCGCGCATAGGCAATTTCTGATCCACGGGATATTGTTGAGGGTGGGCACGACACAAATCTTAGCATGGAGCAGGTTACCTGCAAGGCGCTCATCAACCGAGGTGACAGTTCACTAATTAAACATACAGCATACATCTACGGTGTGTGGGGGGAAATTATACTGCCAAAGGGATCCAAAACTTCGGATATTCGCTTGATACCATAACCGCGGAGACAACTATCTTCTGATAATTTAACTCCAATATTTTTGAGGCGGTTGCGGCGGAAGTTAGTAGAGCACGTTATTTTTAACCATTTGTAAAGCTATCGTGAAAACTCGGGGCTATTCCCAGCAACGTTGGGTGGGATTCGTCCTCACCTCTCAGCGGAAGACATCCTCCTCGAGCTTAAGGCAGAAGTCATGATACCAGCTACACGAAATGAGCCAACCGCATCCTGGCAATGCCCTCAATGGTGCTTTTGACAATGTGCGGCATACAAAGGTCGCCACAACCTCAGCACACTTGGCGTCGGCGGGCGCCCATAGAGATACGTGAAAGACTTCCTTTTTGACTGGAAAGCTAACGTAAAAATGGGGGCTACCTCCACAAATTATTCGTCGTGGGAGTTCACGGCAAGGCTTAGGGAGCAGCGCTCTTTACCCTACTAGTAAACTAAGAAGACCGCGAAGAAACCTAATTATACCCTTCGGCTTACGTGTGGACGGCTGTGTTAGAATGAAGTGAAATGTTTTGACGATTGTTTTGTCGTTCTTGGGGATTCATTCTACCAGGATTTGTAGCAGTGGTACCCTAGAGTGCCTGCTGGATTATGGTTACGGTGATTCGAGATTGAATATAAAATGTGAGGCCTTCTCTTGCCCGCGTGCGGCAATTAGGTGTTCGTGCATTGCAACGATGTCCGAAAGATTTTAGAAACAAAATAGCAGTCTGAGAACGGGCAACTATCCAGAATGTGATATTTTAACAACAGAAATAAAGTTATAGAGTGGGTACAATCGCAAGTGGACAGTGGCCCTGAAAAAAATTTGCCGTGTATCTGCGCCTTTTGTTGCAAATGTCGTCAAAAGATGATAGTTTTTGTAGACATTTCCAAGGAAATGCCCCCCTTTGCTTTCACGCTCACCTCACATGCCCGTCCTGTACCGTAGCGCCCATCCCAAGGTAAACACCCTAAGGTTTCCTCAAGGCGATTTGAATTTACCGCGTTTCAATGCTACAGGCCTGGTTCCTCGATGCCACCGCTGTAGTACGGCGTAAACGCGTGTGAATCGAGGCGGCCGACTACAAGATTTATAGAACCGCGTGGCAGTGCTACACGTATGTTCCAAGCAGAACGTCGAACCAAGTGGAACCTTTCGTTGCTGTTGCCGCGTGATTTTTCCTATGCCGCCAGGAGGTGGCGCAAGCAACAGCAGACAGTGATTTTCTGCAGTAGACGTAGAATAGCATTTGCTATCAAAAAACCAATCATCCAAAAATTTTTCAATTAAGCCACATTGTAAATATCCATTGTTTACTTATTTCCTCTCTTATATTTGCGTAACGTTTTGTTCTTGTTCAACAAAGTTCACAAGTATGAACTTGTGAACCGGGCTTAGATGTTTGCGATTGGTTATGAGTATATAAGACTATTGCGCAATATCGTTTTACTTTGGCCAGGTGGCTGAGTAGAGTTAGAGACAGACAGACAGGTAGACAGACGAAAACTTCTGCGTTTAAGTAGCCCAATAAAGACTATTGTCTTTAATAGTAAACGTTTGCCGTCATGCCGTATGGCAGGGAGCTGCCGTATGCCCTTGAGTAGGCTGCGATGCGCTTCGTAGTGAATATGGCATTTGCGGCCCATTTAACGTGCGGCAGTATTTGTCCAGATGTACAGCAATGTTGCAACGAGACTGCACTGGTTAGGAAACGCGGATTTGTAATAGGTGATTATCAATGTCCCTCCGTCACAAACATGGTCTCTGAAATACCCTTGTCACATGGTGCTTTTGTAAACCCGCCTTAAGGGCCAGTTCGCCAAGACGATGCTAATACCTCTATCATACGGCACTTTCTTTCAATGCGGATTGAAATAAAGCGGGGTTGACTTTTACAGCGCGCTCGATGCACCGCAGCTGCTGCAGGATACGATTTAAATCACGATTGTCAAGTTGAACTTGTGGCGGTCACGTCCTTCCTAAGAGCCGGTAATAAGGTACTCTTCTTTCGGTCTGTGGCAACCCGGCTAAAATGTGGCCGGTGTCAACCGAAGTCGCAGCTGTACTGACGCCATTCATTGCTGCGTGGTTGTAGGAACGGATGCAATTCTTTGTGCTGTGGTCTCTGGTCGCTTAGGTTTGAAATCACGATTGAAAGTGTCATTGTGACAGGGGTATAAGAGAGTATAGAGTGACGCTAGAACACATGGCATGACGCCTACATGGCAGCGCACTGCTGAACTTGTAATTTGAATCGTATGCTTTGGAATACTGAGAATATTTTTAGCAGAAGGATTACACGATCCGCAAAATTTCGTGGCGTAAATTACAAGTTAGAGGGAATGTGGAGGTGTCAGGTGGTGGTCAGCCAACGCTTAAGAGAGATTAGCTTTTTTGTGGTACATAGAAACCATATCTGTTAGTCTTCATGTTTTGCGGGGAACATTGAAACTTGTGGTTGCTGGAGTACCATAGATTTGTGCGTTTTGGAATAGCAAAACAGTTTATAGCACTCGTGTGTAGGTTTTTTTGCGGCGGCTCTCGTATTGTTAGGGTGTGTCTATTGACTAATACCCAGTATTGCTTCCCAAAACTTACCAAAAGATTTTTAAGTTTTAGACAGTCCGGCAAAATATATTATCCCTGTTGCTTAAATCGCCCCATTCTCACAGCACGTTATTCGGGCAAGAATATGTTAGCGCGGCACTTTGGTGTGGTGGAAGAATATTTTTTCCCATTTCTTTTATAAAACCAGTCATCTATATTAGACTTTCAGCGAAGCAAGCTTACAGCCCTGTTCACATTTTTTTGGTATTGTCCATCTTACATCGTACCTAGGCCTCCATAAAGTGTTGCTGGCTGCCTTCTTCGTCGGTGCTGAGCATCACCGAATGTGCATAATCCGATGACCTAGCCGCGAAGCCCCAGAGAAGCAATACGGCGTTCCATATACCTGATGTGAACGACTGGTCGAGGTAACATCAGGGACACCAAAAGCAAATGGAAGCTTCCAAAAACACTCACGGAGATACCTTATACATACAAACACATTTAATACTCTTACACATATATATAAGCACCAAAGTAGGCACGCCATCGCTAGCCCATAATGTTTGGACGGACAGCAACACCGAAAACCCCAAACGCCAACAATCTTCGAAACCACCGTACTCGGGGTGGCTGGATGTCTTCGAACACTTACGAGGCGCCTACGCGGGCCCATTCCGTGGAAATTTGATTTATCTATGACGGGCTTCGGGCGGCTATTTCCTGAGGGTGATAGGCGACGGGGAAGGGCGGACCTACTTGCTTCGATGTCGTTTTACTGCAAAGCAGTATATGTCTCACCACCCAAGTTTTGATTCCGGTGTCATTGATTTACTCGGCGCCGCTCCGGGGATCCTGCTCGGCACCGTTGACATGTATTTCACAACAATTTTCCCTCTCGCCTGCACCGATGCCCCTTGGGTAAGTCGCGCAGTCGGCAGCTAACGGTGGTATGCGGTTATCAGATGACTGAGAAAAATAAACAGAAGCACAGATGAGCATAAAATGCCCTGAAGATTACTACAATCCCTAATATGAAATTTGTGCACAGCGCGAGCAACAGTCTTCTCGGTGACAGCACGTCTCTGCTGCGTCTCAGGGAGTGTTTGCGTGATCAGGGAACGTATGGCGGCGTGCGCTACTCGGCGGCTACCTCCAGTGCACTTTCGCCGCCGGCCATCACGTTGCGAATCTTGCTTGAATCACCCGCGCAAACGTCACGTGGTTTGAATAAGCGGAGAATGAAACAGCGTCTGGGGAAACTGTCAGGGAGATGGCGCTCCTTGGTGGCGACACATGATACATGTGTGTTGGGAAGGCAGAGTGAAAGATGACGCTGTAGCCGCACGTGTTGTACTCCACTTCACCCTTCGATAGACGCTCTTCTGTTTTATTTCTTTCGTAGCAGCTTCGTTCGCTCACTCCGTTCAGTCTATGGACGTAAAAACTGCCATACCACGCCATTCGGTTGGCTGAGACGTCGAATGACGTCATTCTTTATTGTTATTAAGACAGTTACGGCAACAGTCTTAACCAGGTCTTACACAAACACTGCAATGCTTACGTCACGGGAGGGACACAGGCAGTTCTATGTTTATCAGCAATAACAAACCTTGGATCCACCAGAGAATAATTTAGCTAAATAAATAGGATATATGCTCCAGCGCAAATTACAATAAAAGTGTTTTGCTTTGTGCACTCCGTGGACTGCATCGAGCTTTGCAGGTCATCCTTCTTGACAGAGTGGGAAGGAACTAATTTTTAAAGTAACAATAGCATGGTGAATCTTACGTATCTGCGGTTAGCCACAACCCCAAGATTATGTTCTGGTTAGTTGAAACAGATTTTGCGCACCTCGCGGGCACTTCGGAATTGTGACTCGATTATTCTGGCCACCATATTGTACGAAAATATATTCTAAAATCTTTGCGACTGTGACCTCTACTAGCACAAAACTAAATTGGCTTGAAGTTCACCACAAAGAAGAAACGACGTGTCGGGAACTGTATTGAGCCATTTATTTGCAAAACAGAGTTACCAGCGAACCACATTGCAATTTGAGATTTCATTTAATTTTTAGTACTTTTATTCGCAGTTGTTTGCAATTGTTTTCTAAAAATATTTATTCTTCATATTAGGTCTTTCATTATTTGTGGAACATTTTTTATAAATTATATAAAGCTATCAGGGAGACACAGTTTTTCTTTTATCCAAATATGTGGAATGAATTTTACTCGTCTAAAAAACTGCCCAAATAGCTGCAGCATCACTTGTACTGCACGATGTCAAAGAACCGGCGTTGAAGCAGAGCTGACAAATACACTTTGTAGACCCACTTTAAAAACTTGTCACAGCGAGGTTCTTGTGGCGAGGATTTACTAGTACGAAATGCGCTGACTTAATCGCACCGATGTGGAGAGGGCCTACCCAAGCGAGTTGTAGATGAAGCGCCCAAGCACAGTCGCAACAGTGCAAAAAGGGGCTTGAACTAGACATTTACATTGCAAAAAGTTTTCTAAAAATCAAAAACCTAGCAACATTGTTGAGCAAAACGAAAGCGTTATACATATTGAAAGAGTGACATTATTACGTACGTCATAGCCGGATTCGTCTTTTGCCGGAGTAAATAATAATACGCAGTAACAAAAAAAAGCGCTCGGGCTGCCGCATCGTAGTGCAGCACCAAATTCTAAAGTGTTCTCATGTTCCCGTTTCTGTTAGTAGTGTTTCGCAGGACCTGTTTCGCAGGAATTTCGCAGGACCTTAAAAAATTAGGGCAACATTCTCTAGTCAAGGTCTGGTTCACGGACCCAATCAAACTTTTTAATTCTTTACTTTATTAGGGTAGCATTTAGCCAGCCTGGTTCCTCAAACGGAATGGGATGCAAACGGGAAAATAGTGGAATCCCCTTTCACAAGTTCTGATATATATTACCATGAACGTACCCTGAAACCTTGATGAATGGCAAGAAAGCAGCTTGTTCTGATCGGTTAACCTTTCGAGTGCTGAAGGACAATATTGCCGTACTAGAGACAAAGTTATTTTGTGTATTTCATTAAACCATACTTGGAAAACGGGCTTTCTAATAACACACTCTTAATCCGGATCCGCATAACACCCACTTAGTAACAGAAATATTTTGCAAAAAAAGTGCGTGTTATGTTGGGAACTGTGTTCCACATATACTGAAAATTAAGTGGAACAATGCACCACATATTTTAGCAACCACGTTATGTGGATTGGCGTCCTAAATAAAAGTGTGCGGATTACTGTTCCAAAAAAAGGGTAGTTTAAGTTACCGGAACACAGATCCGCGGAAAATGATTAGGAAGTTGTCTGTTGCGCCGTTCAAGGTACCTTCAGACGAGCTGTTTATATAAAACGGTGTTCCTATACGCCTTGGAAAGATGTCTATGGGACTCCTCTGTTTCAACAATTCTGCTTTCTTGTCGGTAAAAACCGAGGTTATAGACAGGCTTGCCGTGTGGGTTGGTATCAGAATAAAACCGCAAGCACAACCCTGATATATTACCGCTTTGATATAAAAAAATCGAAAGCAGAAACAGCCGCAGCCCTGTGGTCCCTGAAAGTTCCAAACAGCTGCCTACCGGAGCATAGTTGTATATCAAAGTAGGTCTGAGGCACCTAGAGCGGCACACAGGTTGTTGTCGTTGACCCGCCGAATCCTGTTCTGGGTTTTAGCGGCATGAAAGAAACAAGATACTTGCAATAAAATACATACGAAACCAACTATTAAGACTCATACACTGCTTTTTAATGTACTGTACAGCTTCACTTCGTGATAGTAAGAGCACATTTAAGACATGTAGAGCTATCTGTTTTAAATTGCACATCAAATGACCAACGCACAAGCAATAAATACCATAACGAAACAAGAGTCTTTAAATCGCATTTTCACATGTTCACCTTTAATTAAAAAACATGGTTAATAAATACGGCTTTAGGGGCAACTGCGTCACAAACCAATGTACTTGCGCATCTACCCGGGCATTAACACATTATTAACAACACAGATTTTCCGGTACCCATGCCAAAATTGAAGAACTGGCTTGCAAGGGAGGTCTCTCTGCAAAAGTCTGCACAAGGCACCTGCTCAAGCTAGTGTTGACGGTCAACTTGGCGCAAGAGTTCTCCTGATTTGGGAAAAAGAGAAGCACGCTTTTTGCCACCGGCGAGTGGTATCCTGCATTGGTGTAACTAGATATCTTCGTGTTGTTACAGACATCAAAATCTTTCCCCAGACAATGTATAGGGCCCAGATTTTTATTGTGAGTCACATCCTGCGCACATATCAGCTTTGTCGACAACTTGTGGCTTTTTAGTTTTATTTCTAGAACAAGTATTAAATTTCTTTCAACCATTGGACCATAAAATTTTTACTCACTTTCCAACCAATCCGGTCTGTAACTATTTGGCAGTTTCTGGCACCACAACGAACAACGCAAACTGTTCAAGAATCCCCACCATAACTGATTATGAAGGCATGTATCATTGAACCACCATTGATTCATTTCCGTGCTTCCAACATTTTTATTTCGTGTTATTGTTCTGTGAGGATATCACTTGGTGTGATTACGTAGTCGTGTAAGTCTGTCTTGTAACTATTATTTAATCATTTTCTTGTTCCCCGTAAAAGTTCGCAAATCATATCACTTTGGTTGAAATATTGCCATAGTGTAACTTTGCATTGTTTCCCTAAAAAGAATTTAACACGTTGGTCCTAAAGTTTGTTTTGTTGTTTTATTGTTGTCCTGCCATTTCCCTAAGTGTAATTGAGTTCATCGTGTAAATTTCTACTGCCTTGTATCCGCCGTACAGTCGTTTCTGTATACACACCCTTTCTAGTGTTCATAACAATTTCCCTTGATATTGGTTTGTTTAAGTAGCTTAAATTTGTAGGGCACTCACAACCACTACTCAACACCACTTCTGTGTTTCCAAGGTGCTTTTGTTTTATTGTTCCCCACACTATTCACTACATGTGAACTATTTAGTTTCGTAAATTTAATTTGTTTTTTTAACCACCATGAGATAATTTCTTTGTTTCCACAATTTTCTTGTGCTGTTTTTCATACATTTCGCTATATGTGAAATATTTCAAGTTGCCTAAGTATCTTGTGCATGTATCCTTGGTTTGCATGTTTGCGTTTTTTCCTGTTTTTTGGCAACCTTTCTGCTTTGTGTGACTTCTTTCTAGTCATGAACATTTGTACTATTCTTGTTTTATAAAATGCGTACCCTGTGGGCCAGGGCAGATGGAATCAAAATTAACGTGGTTGTGTTGAAAAAGCATATTACATAATTTGGAGTCAATATAAACTGTTTCACCTGAACTCTTTTGTGTTTTATGGGTACTTTGAAAGCTTTCTTATTATCTAGCTGCAGGGGCGTAGCCAGGAGGGGCACACCTGGCCCGTGCCCCCCGACCCCCGAAGTGTTTTGTGCCAGGCTGGGGTGGGGTTTCATTAGCCTGAACAACCGCCTCAACTCGCTTGCAAGCGCGGAACCTGCAGCCTTAAGGACATTCTTGCTGATATAAAGCTGAAAACAAGGGCTACGTCAACCTCTGATCCCTGTGCCCGATCCAGATGCTGTACATGTCAACATATACAGCGCGGCTGCATTTCGCGCCGGATACACCTAGCAGCGCCGGGATAATGCCGCGAACCGATCGAGAAAGTCCCGCTGTTTCGCTGGCGGAACAGCACGGCCGGAAATAGTGGAACAGAAGGAAAAAGCTTCATATGTGCATACATATGGTCCGGACTTTAGCGCGTCAGACCTTGTCTTTCCACTGATTCAAAATATAATCACACGACAGACCATGTCACTGTATTTTTTCAGTCAGCTATCAATCCCGATATGCGTTTTTTCTACCGACATCACATTTCATTGACTATTGCAGTTCCATACTTTCTGCTGTATGAAAAGCATTGCCCATCCAACTTTGCATTTCCTCCACATCAAAAAAACTGATTGAATAATTTATAGGGTTTATGGCGCCGACGTAACGCAGGCGATGAGTCACGCCGTAGTGGAGGGCTGTGGATTAATTTTGACCACCTGGGCATCTTACCCGTGCGCCGAAATCTCGTACACAGAGGCGTTTTTCGTTTCGCCTCGACCAGAAAAGCGGCCGCCGCAATCGGGAATCGCACACATCAACAAAGCTGTACAATTCCCTTTATTGCGGAGCTTTGTCTTTTTGGTACAATATGCCATTGTTTCTTTGACCTCCCTCTTGGTTAGAATCGGCAACCTGTATTTGGTTAACAGAAATTTTACTGAAGCAATGTCAGTTCGATTTACGGATAGAAATAGAATGAAATTTAAGAAACGTGCAACAAGCTCAACATTCAACTGCAGTGCACTAAGGTGCTCCGCTAAGCGTAAGTTTACTATTCACGTTACTAGCACAAAAAATACCAAGAAGGCGATTACTTAAGGACGAAGGCGCACGTTTGCTAGCTTAAGCGCCCTAATGTACGAATTTGCCGCACGTACAGTCCACTGCGATTCGAAAGTTATCGCGGGAAAGCTACTATTTCAAATGAAGCAGACAGAACACCAGCTTTAGCAAATCTTCCATGCCAGTTTCGTTATCATCGGCGTAGATAAAAGGCAACTAATTCTCTGCTTGACAACAACGAATGTAAAGCTTGAAACTCAAAGGTGGCAAGTCGGACGTGCGGGCTATTGTTGTAGTATGGAACAGCCAACAAGGAATAGAAGAGTGCAAAATCTTGAATTTCATTGTTTCGAAATGAAAACATAGGATGGTGGCACACGTGTGTCGCTCGATGCTGGCGTGATAACCTTCAAATATTGCTCGTCTGTACCTAATTACTCATAAGAAAACAGATTATCCCCTTCCTAAAGTAAAATACAAAAAGTGCCAATCTTGATAGTAAACAGCCAGTGTTGGCCTCCACTTCCGCCTAACGAACTTCGGTGACCGCGCGCCACTCACGAGCACAGTCATGATCACGCTCACGAGCGCATGCCCGCATAACCACCTGCTCTACGGACGAACGGATACCCCGCGGCCTACCCATAGACCGGCGAATGGAGATTTAGCTCATCATTATTGTCATTATCATCTAAGTTCCTTAAGGTGGGCTTTACTGTTAGCGTTCAGTCTACACAAGGAGCATGGCAAAGTAAGTTATTTCAAGCTTCGTTAGAAAAACAATGCGCAAGAAGTCTTGCCTACATATTTCCCCGTCCCATTTTTTGGTCGACCGCGTCACCTCCCCCCCCCTTCCCCGAAAACAATTCCTGGTTCCGCGCCTGCCCAGCTGCCCTTACTTACAGCTAGGTTGGCAAGACTGTCATTTTAGTGTATTTTTTAATTGTTTCTGGGATAGTTTATTTGCAAAAGGACTGTATAAATATAAAGGCCTGGATATAAATAAGACCCCCCCCTCCCCCCCAAGCGCTGTAGTTCATTGTCCCGGCTGCACAAGGCTGTTTGGCCTAACTCCGGCCGGCGTACATTGGATGGTGATTTTCCGTACGGAATTTTTTCGGCAGCCGTGTTTGGCCCGTTTACGTTCATTAGGCCAGATTACAGCCGTAGGGCACCGGCCATTTCAAAGCCACCCGTGAGCGGCCGAACTACGGCCACCGGAAGACAGCCGGAGTAAAGCTGCCGGACGTTCGGCCATGCAACGGGCGTTGCAGTTCCGACCCGTCCTTTAATTGTACTGACGCCTGTGGACGACCACTGCATGCAGAGCAAGCAGATGACTGAGGCGCGCTTGGCAGCCGCACAGAACAACCGTTTTGGGGCCCCTGCACCCACATCAAAGTGAGCCTGCGCGCCACCACCAGCCGTCCAGCCTTCAGTGCAACCTTGCTGAGTTATCAGCGTCAGTTGACAGCAAAATTCATTTATTAAACAGTGTTTACAAGTTGTCGTTCCTTTATTTGCTGTGCCTCTTTTACTGTGGCACACAGAAAATATTTATTTCTTTGCAGAGCTGGAATGAATGTACTGGCCAGGTCATGATATCTTCTGTGTGCCGGCTTGCTTGTAATAAATGGTGAAGGTTAAAGGAGCCATGAAGAGAAAATGCAAGTTGGTTTTATTCGAAAGATTTCGTGTTTTATAGTGCCCCAAGCGCTTGTCCGGATACAAACGGTGCTTTATTCATTGAGAAATTAAACAATTTAGGTTAAAATTTTGATTTTCCCGCTCAATCGTGCGTTTTCGTGGTCCCAAGTGACATCACTGGAACCGACCGCTCTGCAGCCTAGAGTACCTTCATTCACGCATACGCCGTACAGGGTAGAGACACGTATACGCTGGCGCCGCCATTTTCGGTTGCTCGCTCGCCGCCGAAGCAAGTCATTGTGTCAAAACCGCGCTAAAAGTATCGCCGCAAAGCGGTTTACTAAAGAATTTTGAATCATATTGTCTGTTTCGCGTTGCTAGGTCTCGTGGGAAACGAAAAGAGCAACGCAATGAGCACGTAGGCCCAATCGCGGTGGCACGGGACCGTTGAAAGGTTGTCTCCCCCCTGTATAGCGGTGTTGGTTTGTTCCCGCGTTTCTTTACGTTTCCCGAACCTAGATGGCGCCACCATACCGTGGCAAGCGTTTGGTTTGTTTTTGCCCGTATTTAAACGTGGCTTATATTTGTTCTGGGAGAAAATAATCGTTCCCTGAAACAGTGCTCGCTCGACAAATGTGGTCACGTAAGACACCGTTGCTTGCGTCAATCGGCCAGTGTCGTCTGAGACAACCCCAAGCCCCGTAGTGCTGTGCAGCTAAATCAAGCATGCTGTGCGCAGTACGAACAGCAGTACGCATCAGTACTTCTATGTTCACATGTGCTTTCATAACTTCCACTGTTTGTCCCATCATTCTTATTCCTTTGTAAAGAATGCGCCCTAAATTTACGCGCAAATCGCTCGTTCGGCTAGTTTGTAAGCTCTACCTAATTTGCGTCTGCTTCTGCCAGCCTCCGCCAATCGCAGAGCTTAGCTCATGTGACGACATAGGTTCTGTTGCGGGAAATGAGCTGGTGGGTCGCATGACCATTCCCGTTTTTCCTAATTATGTAGCTTTTTTGAGCGTAGTTTACGTTAAAAGTGGTGTCAGTATGATTCTAACGAGACAATCTTTTGAATGAACCAAACTTGTGTTTTCTCTTCATGGCTCCTTTAAAGGAAAGCAGAATGCGCTTACTATAATGGGTTTAATTTCACAAATATGAAGGTGCCGCTTTTAGCCAATTTATTTCATGACAGTCTCTCTGAACACTACCATGATCTGACTAAATCAAAAATATTTAAAACAGTTGATTGAGCACTTTAGTTGTATCTAAAACCAGCGCCAGTGCCTTTGCGAAGCGTTTGGTACACCACAAAACACTCAGGAGCATTCAATAGAATTTCCTTGACACAAAGAGTATGTACAGTTTTTGAACATTTTTCTTGCGAAGAAATGTTCTACTCGATAACCTTTTCCGATGACCTTCCACAGGGATGACCCTAGGAGAGATCGAACAAGTACTTTCATTTCCAATCTATTTTGCGGGTTGTTTTCATGCGTTACGCGCACACGACTTAATAGTCCAAAAGAACTACATGTTCCTGTAATGTCGTACTTAGGTAAAAAAAATTGTAGACGGGTCGCTAATGACGCCCTGCGTCTGGTCGCTGCAGGTGTATCCGTCTGTGTTCACGCAAGCAAAAGCTTAAGACGAGAGTTTCATAATTTGTTTCAAACCAATAACGTAACAATGGTAGTATTCATACAGCAAACCTTGCATACTGCAACGAATAAATCAAGAAATATTTCATTTGCGGAGTTTGAATGTGTAAGGTTCCCAACCCGTCGGAGGCGAACATCCGGCTCCGCAAGGCTATTTGTTTATTTATTTATTTGATGCCTGCTTCCCTTTGCATGCATTACAGCAGGGAGATACATAACCCTAAGCATAAAGTTTGAGACCAAATAACAAAATATTTATACAAAGCGCGGTGAAAATCTTAATTATAAATAGTATATACAACAATTCGTGGAAGATAATTACACTCTCGTATTGATCTAAGATAAAATTAATCACGCAAGGCGTCACCTTTAGAGGAACGTCAATATATTTGCTTTAAGCTAGCCGTCCCACTTTGGGATATGTAAAATGAAGCTTGGATATAATTCTCCCCTTCTATTTCATTTTCCGAATGATAGCTATTACGAAACAATTTGAACCGGAGGTTTCGTCTGTGATCTTTCACGTATTACCATTAAAGTTTACATTTATTTTCCCACATTCTAAGTTGACACTGCCAATTACCAAACACAAATTGCACTGCCCTATTATGTATGTGTTCGAGCGTATCAACCAGCTCTTTGGTGTAGGGTTTACATTAAACACATGCGTACTCCAACATCGAGCTGTCGTGAGCGAAATAAGGCTGTTCTTTTAGCTTTATGGAGGTTTGCTGAAATATGTCTCAGTAAGCAAAAACACGCGGAGCCGTAACTTTTAGGTTGTGAACGTGTCTATTTAACATCTAACCACTCTTTCACTAAACTCCTAGTTATTCATACTCCCGGGCCGTTCTTAAAGCAGCGTAATTTACGGTATACATGTATAATTGGAATGTAGCTGTTCTTGTTAAGGTGACGTTAACACACTTTTTAACATTGAGCGACTTTTTTGAATAAACACACCAGAATATTAATAAACGCGAATCATGCTTCAGGTATGCGGAATCATGTTGATTCGTTATAGTCCCTTAAGCTACACAGTCATTCCCGAACATTTCGAAAAAATATTTGGGCCATTAGTAACAAGATTTTTATACCAGAAAAAAGAGAGGGTCTCCAACTGAGCCTTGGGGGATCCCTGAGGTCACGGGAACATTTCCGGGTGAACAACCATTGACAGCGACCGACTCCTGTCTTAGAGATAGAAACTGGGCTATCCATACCATAACCGATTGATTCAGTTTATAGCCCGCAATGTACTAACAAGCAGGTGATATGAAACACCGTCAAATGCTTTTCTGCAGTACAAGAAAATAGTCAACAACATTAGGCTTATCCATTGGTATAGCCAAATCGTGCGTGAACTCAACAAGCTCCGTTGAGCAAGAAAACGCTGATGAAATCCAGTTTTTCTAGGATGCTGGCGATTATGTTCAACCAAATGAGTCATATCCCAAGTGTAGAAAAGCTCACCTTTAAAAAAGGCAACTAAATTAACACCTAGGTTTCGTTAATGACAACGCTTTGTTGTTATCGCAAATTTAAAATAACACTTGTTTCTATATAGGCAGTCATAAAATCCCATGATAGTAAAGGGCACGAAGCTGAGCCTAAAATGCATGAGCTTAGCCTCTTCTACGTTTATCACTAACGAAAAAGTGCAAGATTATTTTTCGCAGTATTATTGTAAGAAGAATAGTCACAAAGTTGTGCTGTTATGCGCCCTTGCCTTTCTTTGGTGGAGAGTTCTTGACATCTCGCCGGTATAGCTCCTGCGTAGTGGCAGCTTTCTCGACGCTATTTAAGGTATTTTATTCGGTGAACCACCACCATTTCGGGTTAGACATCTCTGCCGGGTTGATGTTTCCAATGGCTCTCTATTTCTTCAGGGGTCGAATAGCATCGAGCTGATTCGTCGACGAAGCCGGCGGCAGCGGCGTGCTAGCGGCTATGACTGGCAAGAATTAGCTCACCCGTCGGTGTGACAGAGTCTTGTTGTGGCAATAATTGACATGCTGATGGCCTAAAAGGTTCCCCGGTAATGTCCAGTGAGTCCTTGCAACATGTTCGTTCACCTAGAACACTCATTACTGTTGCACAAAGTTCGTTCATTTAAAACGCAGAAACACCGAGCGGATGAAAAACGCGACTGCGTCGTTCGGTTCCCAAACGAATGTTTCTTCACCCGGGGAAAAGCCGGTCCGACACAGGCCGGTCTCCTTCCAAACACGTCTGTGCATGAATTCTCTGCGCCCAGACGCGTGCCGTTGTTTGGCTGTTAAGCTCGCCGAAAGAGTGACGTATAACCGGAGAAGTTACGTAGGCTGGTCTCCAAGTGAACACCGTCTGTCAAACATTCTGCGGCCATACGCGTTGCCCTAATTGGGCCGCAGTGCGCTAACCGAATGAAAAACGCACATTCTGGGGCCGTACATCACCCGGTGTCCTTTATAACACCGGTTGCCCGAAAAAAACGAATATTCTGCCGCCGGCCCCGTGGTTCACCTTTGAAGGAGCGAATGCGCGGCGGCCGCGCTCCGGCCGGTGTACTTTCGAACACCAACTGCCACAACAATGCGGATATTCTGTGGCCGGTCGCTTGCCGTGCTTCGGCTAAACTCCGCTTCCAGAAGGAAAAACAGGTGCCCTAAGGCCGTACTTCGGCCGTTCTCTTTCTCAACGCCGGCAGCCGAAAGGGAACGTAATATCTGGCAGCCGGGCAGCTTCCGTTGTGCCTTTTAACACGGGCGGCAGGAGAAATACCGAAGCGCTGGTGGTCGAATGTTGGCCGTTCAACGTATGATCACTGGCGGCCAGAACCTGGATGCTTGCCGGACATGCCAGAAAGCGGCCAGAGACGGGCCGGTCATGGGACATACTTTCTGTGCCGCCTGGGTCCCGTTTGAGCAATGAATCAATGTTGTCACTCTGCTCGAGTCCTGTACTGTAACCTCGACCATCGGGGCATTGTTTTTTGGCTGCGTTTCATGTCCCGCCATGAAGTAAAGAACATACGTTTTCCTTCGGCTTCTGGTCTTCTTCAATGCAGCAGCACTGGCTGGCCGCGTGCTTTACCAGGCTACCACACCAATGTCGGAGGCGACGGAGCTCTGCTTGGCACGCCTTCCCGTACGCAGCAATATGTTGTAAGTGGTGGGATGACAACGTCGCAAAAACAGGTTCTATTTCCGTTCGCGACAGCTGCTTTTCTGCTGGTCTCCAAACGCAAAAACGCCCGTGTGTTCGAGATTTAGGCGCATGTGAAGGATCCCCAGGAGGTCACAACCAGTCCTGAGCACCCCACTGGGTCGCGCCTCGTAGCCTCCGCAGCGCCGACGCGTTAAACCGCACAATCGATCAAACTTATCCAGTATGTCATCGCATAAAATCAACTGGAATATTGCGTTTCAAAATTCACGCTTCAAGGAGCCATATTTGCTGTTACTTTCGGACAAACCTGCGCGTGGACAACGCCGTGTATTTCTACCGCGCGCACCAACACTCCCGGTTTAAATCAACACAAACAGGAACATTGTCTCCTAAATTCCGAAACCTTCGCTTTGAAATATTCCTTAGAATCAATATCTTTAATTTAGGCGTTGACATTGGTCGTGGTGGGGGACTTTCGGCGTCGAACCTCTCACCCAAATCAAGAAAGCATCGGCCAGAGCTTTCGCATGGCTCGTTGCCGCAGCGCCGTCACCTAATCTTGCTTGTCACGCCGGTGGCTATCAGGAGGCTGTGCTACACGTATGGAAGCACAGCCTGATAATAGTGTCAAGTAATGTTTAATGTAGGCGTTGACGGCGGTCGTGG
Source organism: Haemaphysalis longicornis (assembly GCF_048455015.1). Classification (NCBI taxonomy): domain Eukaryota; kingdom Metazoa; phylum Arthropoda; class Arachnida; order Ixodida; family Ixodidae; genus Haemaphysalis; species Haemaphysalis longicornis. Next base: position 39,404,373 of record NW_027526233.1, on the reverse strand, counting down.
TGAGGGACTTTCGGCGTCGAACCTTTCCCCGCAAATCAAGAAATCAAGAAAGAAATTTGTGAGCCTTACATTGATGACCGCGTTGTCCTCTCTAGAATTCACGTACATGTAGCTGTTGGCCGGGCAGTTTTACCATTGTTTATTGATTCGGAATCAGGGGTTGCATTCCACTCGGGGACATTTCTTGTGGGCATTTTGCCGTACATGCTTAGCTCTCTGCTCCCCGTGTGAGGCTGCACGATTAAACGAAGCAGCCTATCCCTTTGCGAGAACAGTTTCTTTCGGAAGGCCCTTTCGGAAGGAACAAAGAACACAAAGCGTTTATTTTTATTCTTTGGTGTCTCAAAGGCACATCGCATACAGTAGTTCACGTCTATAATATTTAAATAGTTCATAGGCTGGACATTTTGCGCGTTTTAAAGCGCATTATTGCTTCATAATAAGTGCAGTTAGTTTTTAATGTTCAACATAAAATAGGTGTATTTGTGTTTGTGACACTTCGCAGTGGCTAATAAGATACCCGTACCCGTACTGACGGGTATCTTTCGGCTTCCACAAACAGAGGAACACGTCGAAGCTGACAAATTTAGAAGCAACTTCAGCCACATAAAACCCATGTTCAAATTTCGGTTGTTATAAAGCCCAACGATGATCGTTTTGGCTTCATGACAGGCAAATGTTCAACAAAGGCAATTAGGTGACACGTCTTTCTACAAGCCCCTTGCGGCCGATCCGACATTAGAATACAAAGAACGAGTCCGCAGTACCATAATTGAACTTAGGGATGAAAAACTGATAGACAAAAAAAAACTGCGCGAGCTCTTATTCTATTGCAATGCACGCCAGGACGTTTATACCTCCTTCCCAAAATTCACAAATTCAACAATCCGGACAGGCCCATAGTCCCTGGCATAGGAACCGTGACCGAAAACATTTCTACCTATGTCGACAACATTATAAGGGAAATTCCGCCCACACTCAATTCGTATATAAAGGATACTACTCATTTTCTATGTGAAATAAAAGACCTCACGATACCGGATCACTCCTTCCTTGTAAAATCAGATGTAGCCTCTTTGTATACAAACATACCTCACGCGGGTGAAATAGAATCCGTCATGAGAGCCTACGAAAAATCAGGTGACAAACCTATTGAGAGCAACACTTTGGCCAAACTGTAAAGCTAAATACTTGAATTAAACAATTTTGAATTCATTAACCAGCACTACGTCAAATAAGTGGCACATCTATGAGGACAAAAATAGGCCCAAATTATGCAAACATATTCATGGGAACCCTTGAGACACAGTTCTAGGAGAACTTCCCTTTAAAACCACTGTTTTACAAGCGGTACATCGACGACATTTTCTTGGTTTGGTCTCATGGTGAGCAAGCCCTGAAACGAATCATATCCCATGTCAACAGTGCTCACAGTGATATCTCATTCTCACATGAGTATTCAACTTCTACAATAAATTTCCTTGACGTGCAGATAACAACTAACGGACACAGGCTAGATACTTCTATACAGGTACTTCTATAGATACTTCTATACTTCTATACCTTGTAAAGAAAACCCACCGACCGACACCAATACTTGAAATTTCACAGCAGCCATGTGAGACACTGCAAAACGGCCATTCCATACAGCCAAGCCCTACGCTTCCGCAGAATTTGCTCTAACCAAAATGACTTTGCTTGTAATTGGGACCAACTCCCCATTGACCTCTCACGAAAAAAATACCCACTACCACTCATTGAAGATTCAATCAGGAAGGTATCAGAACAGGAGTGTTCTAGCCTTATTATTGGCAATAAAACCTCCACTTCGAAATCACAAACCAATCTGATTCTGACATATTCGTCATCTGGCCCAAACGTCAATGAAATTTTAAGAAGACACCACAACATCTTGCTCCAGAGTGAAAGAATGAAGCACGTCATTCCAGGCCCACTACGCGTGGTGTATCGCTGTGCAAGAAACATCAGAGACATTGCAACATCATCTCGATCAAGAGAAACTAGTTTCACAGGTTCCACCCCATGTGGAAAACCTCGGTAGAAATTGTGTTTAATGATGACACCAACAACAAGCGCTCAGAGCAGGGAATCTGACTTTTCCACGCAGATCAGGGGCAACTTTAATTGTGACACTATATGTTGTGATATATATTTATTGTGATACATATATATATGTAAATGTATATAAATTTATATACATATATATATAAATTTATATATATATATATATATATATATATATATATATATATATATATATATATATATATATATATATATATATATATATACAGAAAGATAGGTCAGCAATCTACAACGCCAAAGGAAGCATAGGGGTGTGGTTAGGCTCTTTTCTTTTTCACTACGGTTAATGAAGTAAACATTTTTTTTAATATACAGAAGGAAGAAAGAAAAAAAACACGCGCACAGAGGGGGGACCGAACCCATGCCTTTCGATTACATGTCGAATGCCTTACCAATTCAGCTATCTGGGCGACTGTGTTCTCCTTCACTTTCTGGGCTATTTATATTTACTAGAAGTGTATCTGACGCTTGAGGGTGGTAGCCAGCGCCACTCTGACTACGCGGGGAGAAGGGGACCTTCTTTTCAACCCCCGGGGCGTGACTAGAGCGTCTACAGCCTGTCATGAGCGGGTAACTGGCGGGAAGCCCTCTTATGCTACCTAGGCATCAAGGCTGCCAGAACCGAGACCCCCGCTAGGCTTTCGCAGAATAATATAGTAAGGAAATGAGGGGCTCGTTGCGGAAATACAGAAAGATAGGTCAGCAGTCTACAACGCGAAAGGAGGCATAGGGGTGTGGTTAGGCTCTTTTCTTTTTCACTGCGGTTAATGAAGTAAACATTTTTTTTCAATATACAGAAGAAAGAAAGAAAGAAAAACACGCGCCCAGAGTGGGGACCGAACCCACGCCTTTCGATTACATGTCGAATGCCTTACCATTTCGGCTATCTGGGCGACTGTGTTCTCCTTCACTTTCTGGGCTATTTATATTTACTAGAAGTGTATCTGACGCTTGAGGGTGGTAGCCAGCGCCACTCTGACTACACGGGGAGAAGGGGACCTTCTTTTCAACCCCCGGGGCGTGACTCCAGCGTCTACAGCCTGTCATGAGCGGGTAACTGGCGGGAAGCCCTCTTATGCTACCTAGGCATCAAGGCTGCCAGAACCGAGACCCCCGCTAGGCTTCCGCAGAATAATATAGTAAGGAAATGAGGGGCTCGTTGTGGAAATACAGAAAGATAGGTCAGCAGTCTACAACGCCAAAGGAGGCATAGGGGTGTGGTTAGGCTCTTTTCTATTTCACTACGGTTAATGAAGTAAACGTTTTTTTTAATATACAGAAGAAAGAAAGAAAGAAAAACACGCGCCCAGAGTGGGGACCGAACCCACGCCTTTCGATTACATGTCGAATGCCTTACCAATTCGGCTATCTGGGCGACTGTGTTCTTCACTTTCTGGGCAATTTATATTTACTAGAAGTGTATCTGACGCTTGAGGGTGGTAGCCAGCGCCACTCTGACTACACGGGGAGAAGGGGACCTTCTTTTCAACCCCCGGGGCGTGACTAGAGCGTCTACAGCCTGTCATGAGCGGGTAACTGGCGGGAAGCCCTCTTATGCTATCTAGGCATCAAGGCTGCCAGAACCAAGACCCCCGCTAGGCTTCCGCAGAATAATATAGTAAGGAAATGAGGGGCTCGTTGCGGAAATACAGAAAGATAGGTCAGCAGTCTACAACGCCAAAGGAGGCATAGGGGTGTGGTTAGGCTCTTTTCTTTTTCACTGCGGTTAATGAAGTAAACATTTTTTTCAATATACAGAAGAAAGAAAGAAAGAAAAACACGCGCCCAGAGTGGGGACCGAGCCCACGCCTTTCGATTACATGTCGAATGCCTTACCAATTCGGCTATCTGGGCGACTGTGGGCGACTGTATATATATATATATATATATATATATATATATATATATATACATATATATATATATATATATATATATATATATATATATATATATATATATATATATATATATATATATATAAGAGAAGAAAAACTTCGAACAAGGTAAAAGCACGATTGTGGCCTACGTTTCAGCAAAGAGAACTTGCTTTCCTCAGGGCAATCTCTCGCCTGGCAGGCAGGGTTTATATGGGGGTAGGACCCCAGGTGAAAGGAGAGGGAAAGAGGGAAGGGAGTTTGAGCAAGCTGATTGGTTTCGGAGTGTGTCGGGGGAGAGATTGAGGGGCCAAGAAGGTTGTCTAGTTTAAGCCGTAAAGTAGGTCACACGGAAGTCAGCTGGTGGTTGATATTCGTGGAATTTTTGGACAGAAAGGATGAGAGGGTGATTATTGACCCGCCGCGGAGTATAGGAAAAGGATCTCAGAACCGCCGGAAGCAGACCGGGCGGTGAGGGTGGGGTCCTTATTAGAAACTATCTGCAAGCCTCAGGTCAAAAGAAAAGATAGAGACGGGGGAAAACTAACTAGGTCAAAAAAAAATAAAAAAGGAGAAAAAAAAAACAGGGAGGGGAACCACATAAACCCACACACAAAAGAAAAAGCAATGGCCCGGCAACTGAAATGGCACGTGTCACCCACGGCAACATTCCTGGTACAGGCCTGTCCTGCAACTCAAAAACGAAAAGATAAAGTTAGAGTGACATACGGGGCACAAGACCACGCGGAGTAAAAAAAAAATAGAAATTAAAATACATAAAATTGAATTTCAAAAGCAAAGGTTGGAGGCATGAGGGCGAGTATTAAGCTAGACACTAAGGAATGAAAAAAAAAAAAAGAAAAAAAAATTTAGGTGACCAGGTACAGAGCAGAGTGAACGGTCATAGTCTTTGGATGAGGTATATGCACGAAAATGCCTAATGCTGTATTCCCGGTGAATATCGCAAGGATTCCAAGTTGCCCTTAGACGCATTAATTCCAGCAGGTTCCATGGAGTTGAATTTGTGAATTAAGTAGGATTCTCGGTATTTCCTGTCCCTAGGGGACTTAAAATTTGACTGAAGTATATATAACTTAAGGTCATCAAAATTGTGGCCTGGTTGGTTGAAATGCTGCGCTACAGCTATGGAGGATTTGCTAAGAGTATCTGCCCGGTGACCATTAAGTCGTAGGCTCATAGGTTGGCTCGTTTCGCCTATATACTGTTTGTGGCACATTGAGCATTCCAACATATGCACAATGTTGGATGAAGTGCACGTAAAACTTGAATTAATCTTGTGGACATAATTACTGGCTGTGCTTTTTACAACGCAGTCTGTTTGCAGGTGCCGACAAGTCTTGCATCTGGGGCGGGAGCAGCTGGCTATGACTGGTCGCTTTAAAGGCCCTGTTTTAGCATGCACTAAAATATCTTTTAGATTCCTGTTTCTCCGGTAGGTAACCCTTGGTGCTTCCGGGAAAGTCTTTTTAAGTCGGTCGTTACTGGCTAAAATGGGGTAGTACTTCCGCAGTATATTGTTTACGTTTGGGAGGGCGTTTGAAAATTTAGTTATTAGGGCAGGTGGCCTGGCGCTTTCGTTTTGCCGCTGTTTCTTGAGAACGTCATTCCTTTTGAGATTAGACACACGTTGGTACGCCTGATCGAGCGAGCTTTCGGGGTGGTTCCTGTTCTTAAGGGTGGCCTTTAGTTCGTCTAGGTGCTCTACGTAGTCACTGTCATCACTGCATACTCTTCTAAGCCTGGTGGCTTGTCCTACAAAGATCCCTTGTTTGCAGTGTCTGGGGTGATGGCTTTTATAATCTAGGTACTGCTGCCTGTCTGTTGGCTTTCTAAAAAGCGTGGTTTTAAGTTTACCGTTGTCTAGAATGACGGTAGTATCTAGGAAGTTCACTTCTTTTTCAGAATACTGGCAGGAGAATTTAATAGTCGGATGCGAAGAATTGAGATGGGATATAAACGTTTCTAGAGTCGCGCGACCGTGTTCCCAAATCATAAAGATGTCGTCTATGTAGCGGAGGTAAACCTGAGGTTTATGCGGAAAAGAGCTTAATAGGGTAGCTTCAAGTTGCCCCATGAAAATGTTGGCATAGGTCGGTGCGAATGGAGTACCCATGCTAGTTCCAAAAACTTGCAAAAAGTAAGAAGAGTCAAATTCAAAATAATTGAGAGTTAGAACTAGTTTTAACAAAGTTATGTACACTTCTGGTGCATGTTGGTGCGGGTTAACTGATAGAGATTTTGAAATCGCTTCAATTCCTTCGGCGAACGGAATGTTTGTATACAATGCAGCAACGTCAAGAGTAACAAGGAGGGTTCCACTGGGTAGGTGCCCGCCCATTAGTCTCTCGGAGAATGAGACTAAGCGAGTTTTTTTCGGAGAAGCAGGACCAACCTGACATTAACGAACGCACCCTCCACCCTCCTAGCACTTGGACTCCAGATTTATATCAATCTCCAGAATTGGATCTGTACTTAAAATCAGTATCAAGAGAAATTTTGGCAACAACTAAGCGATCAAACAAGCGCAAAAACCTAACTCCGTCGGAAGAAGTTACCCTGAATTGCCTATGAGCCAGAACCGACATAGTCATAAAGCCAGCCGACAAAGGTGGGAGTGTAGTTGTTTTGCCTATGGGAAAATACAAAGATGAAGCTTATAGGCAGCTCAATAACCCTTGCCACTACAAGCCCTTAGATAACGATCCGAGCCAGGAATACAGCCTAAAAATCCTTCAGACCCTCACAGATCTACGATCTAGAGAATTAATAACGACTACTGACTTAAATTTCATGAAACCGAATAATAAGCATGCAGGACGTTTTTACCTCCTCCCAAAAGTCCATAAAGTCCCCGTAGACTTATTGTTCACTGCCGACATTCCTGGCAGACCCATAGTTTCGAATAACAATACCCCAACCGAAGCACTATCTCTGTTTCTAAATCATCACCTATCTGACATTCCGGCTCTTCTTCCTTCATTCGTTCAGGACACCCCCCACTTCCTCCGCATAAGAGAAGAGATAAATATGGGCGGGCACCTACCCAGTGGAACCCTCCTTGTTACTCTTGACGTTGCTGCATTGTATACAAACATTCCGTTCGCCGAAGGAATTGAAGCGATTTCAAAATCTCTATCAGTTAACCCGCACCAACATGCACCAGAAGTGTAAATAACTTTGTTAAAACTAGTTCTAACTCTCAATTATTTTGAATTTGACTCTTCTTACTTTTTGCAAGTTTTTGGAACTAGCATGGGTACTCCATTCGCACCGACCTATGCCAACATTTTCATGGGGCAACTTGAAGCTACCCTATTAAGCTCTTTTCCGCATAAACCTCAGGTTTACCTCCGCTACATAGACGACATCTTTATGATTTGGGAACACGGTCGCGCGACTCTAGAAACGTTTATATCCCATCTCAATTCTTCGCATCCGACTATTAAATTCTCCTGCCAGTATTCTGAAAAAGAAGTGAACTTCCTAGATACTACCGTCATTCTAGACAACGGTAAACTTAAAACCACGCTTTTTAGAAAGCCAACAGACAGGCAGCAGTACCTAGATTATAAAAGCCATCACCCCAGACACTGCAAACAAGGGATCTTTGTAGGACAAGCCACCAGGCTTAGAAGAGTATGCAGTGATGACAGTGACTACGTAGAGCACCTAGACGAACTAAAGGCCACCCTTAAGAACAGGAACCACCCCGAAAGCTCGCTCGATCAGGCGTACCAACGTGTGTCTAATCTCAAAAGGAATGACGTTCTCAAGAAACAGCGGCAAAACGAAAGCGCCAGGCTACCTGCCCTAATAACTAAATTTTCAAACGCCCTCCCAAACGTAAACAATATACTGCGGAAGTACTACCCCATTTTAGCCAGTAACGACCGACTTAAAAAGACTTTCCCGGAAGCACCAAGGGTTACCTACCGGAGAAACAGGAATCTAAAAGATATTTTAGTGCATGCTAAAACAGGGCCTTCAAAGCAACCAGTCATAGCCAGCTGCTCCCGCCCCAGATGCAAGACTTGTCGGCACCTGCAAACAGACTGCGTTGTAAAGAGCACAGCCAGTAATTATGTCCACAAGATTAATTCAAGTTTTACGTGCACTTCATCCAACATTGTGTATATGTTGGAATGCTCAATGTGCCACAAACAGTATATAGGCGAAACGAGCCAACCTATGAGCCTACGACTTAATGGTCACCGGGCAGATACTCTTAGCAAATCCTCCATAGCTGTAGCGCAGCATTTCAACCAACCAGGCCACAATTTTGATGACCTTAAGTTATATATACTTCAGTCAAATTTTAAGTCCCCTAGGGACAGGAAATACCGAGAATCCTACTTAATTCACAAATTCAACTCCATGGAACCTGCTGGAATTAATGCGTCTAAGGGCAACTTGGAATCCTTGCGATATTCACCGGGAATACAGCATTAGGCATTTTCGTGCATATACCTCATCCAAAGACTATGACCGTTCACTCTGCTCTATACCTGGTCACCTAAATTTTTTTTCTTTTTTTTTTTTTCATTCCTTAGTGTCTAGCTTAATACTCGCCCTCATGCCTCCAACCTTTGCTTTTGGAATTCAATTTTATTTATTTTAATTTCTATTTTTTTTTTGACTCCGCGTGGTCTTGTGCCCCGTATGTCACTCTAACTTAACTTTTCGTTTTTGAGTTTCAGGACAGGCCTGTACCAGGAATGTTGCCGTGGGTGACACGTGCATTTCAGTTGCCGGGCCATTGCTTTTTCTTTTGTGTGTGGGTTTATGTGGTTCCCCTCCCTGTTTTTTTTTTCTCCTTTTTTATTTTTTTTGACCTAGTTAGTTTTCCCCCGTCTCTATCTTTTCTTTTGACCTGAGGCTTGCAGATAGTTTCTAATAAGGACCCCACCCTCACCGCCCGGTCTGCTTCCGGCGGTTCTGAGATCCTTTTCCTATACTCCGCGGCGGGTCAATAATCACCCTCTCATCCTTTCTGTCCAAAAATTCCACGAATATCAACCACCAGCTGACTTCCGTGTGACCTACTTCGCGGCTTAAACTAGACAACCTTCTTGGCCCCTCAATCTCTCCCCTGACACACTCCGAAACCAATCAGCTTGCTCAAACTCCCTTCCCTCTTTCCCTCTCCTTTCACCTGGGGTCCTACCCCTATATAAACCCTGCCTGCCAGGTGAGAGATTGCCCTGAGGAAAGCAAGTTCTCTTTGCTGAAACGTAGGCCACAATCGTGCTTTTACCTTGTTCGAAGTTTTTCTTCTCTTATATATATATATATATATATATATATTTTTTTATAGGAAGAAAAGGTAACTTCTGGTTTTACAAATTTTGAAGAGATGTCTTGTAAGTTTTTACCTTTTGTAAACAACCCCTTCCTGAGAAGTGTGGATATAAGGCCATTTTCCAGTTTGGCCAGCACTACTTTTAGTGTTGCACAGAGGATATTCCTGCAAGTGTATCTGTGTGTTTTTTTCGGCCACTTATACATCATTCTCGGTTTTACATTTTTTCGCGGAA
>NW_027526233.1:39359433-39394712 GCF_048455015.1 Haemaphysalis longicornis | reverse complement strand
TTTGGTAGCAGCCCGGAAACTGTGGTACGGGCGTGACATATCGTATAAGTATTGAAGTATTCCAAAAATACCTAACATAATACCCTAGGCAACCTGAAACTGAAATATAATCCGAAATTGCTGCTGTTTTACTTTTGGCGTTGCATCTAGCCCCTCTACGCATACCCCGCATGGATTGGTGTCAGGCGCACCCGAGACGGCAAGAAGTCGTGTGCCGAAATTCGGGAGCAGTCGGAGAGCACGGAGTAGCAGCCGCCGAGGCTCAGGAGAAGGCGCATGGGAGAGTGTGGCATCATGGGTCAGCTCTGCCTAAAGGGGCACTAAAGGCTGAATGACCTTTTCTGTTAACTGCAAGATCCCACGTTTCGCAGCCGTCTCAGCTTTTGTTCGAAGAGCAAGGTAGCGTTATTTGCTGAAACATTAAAAAAAACTGGCATTCCTCTCTCCAGCTTAACTTTCAATAGTTCTTCACGTCGACATCGCGGCACAAAAAAAAAAAGATCGAGGCACCGTTGAGGTGTACACCCTAAATGGTTGGCGCTAGGCGCTCTCACTCTGGCAACCGTAGCTTTTGCGTCTCCAAGCCATGGGCGGCCCTCTGAGAACGTTTCTTTGATTGAGGAGGCTGGCTTTCACTTTTATTGTTTGCCACCGAGGGACCGAGAAAGTACTTGCAGTTTTGCAGCAGCCGTCACGCCCGCCCACAACAGCGTAGAAAATACGGGATTTCTGTCCAAGACAGACTTAAGGTTCTCTATAGCTCTGTCAGCAAGAGGTCCCCTGGGAGCACTAGCGAACCATTCCTGGGCGTCCAAAATCAGCTGTATATTTGAGTCAGCGTGGTGCCCGAACTTCCAAGTTTCTGTATTGTTGTTGCCAAGAACGGGAAATGGGCACACAAATAGTCCAAGTCACATGGAAGTGTACCATCATGTCGAACCTTCTGGGCCCCTCTCACGGCGACACTCTCGTTTTCTGCAAAGCTGCTAACAACACCCTTAACACCATTTAAGTGTTTAATGTAGTGTTCCACTGCCTTCAGCCAAGTTCCCCAGCGGGTAACAACAGGCTCTGGTGGAAGAGGTACACCCGGCAACTGCTCCCGTAAAGCACGAATGCGGGAAGGAGCCTTGAGGAACAACACCTTCCCTGCAGCCATCAGTTCGTTGACCGAACTGAACGACTTTCGTAACTCTTCACACACTCGATGAATCCCGTGACCAAGACAAGTGACGTGCAATAATTCTGGATAAAAAACCTTGAGAAGTGCCCCATCTTTATGCATATAAGCTGCTGCATCTGTTTAGAGCAGCAGTGCTCGGTCATCGTGGGCTCCCGAGGCGTAGAGAAGCTTCAAGGACGAGTTCACGATGCGGGCGACGGTCTCGCCGCTAGTTTTTTATAGCTCTTTTGAGCAGACAAGAAAAGCTGTGGTTTGCTCTTCTGCGTCAAGCTTTCCGACTACAAAGTGACGGAGCACTCGTCCGGTCGCATCTGTCGTCTCGCTCACAGAAATACATATGTGCAATTCACCGATTTCTCTTCTACTTTCTTGTAGCGTCTTCTCGTACAGTTGCCGCAGGTACTCCTTGCGAAGAGTCGACTCTGGTGGTAAATTTTGTTTGCAGAACTTTTGCAAAAAATTATTCAAAGTGTTGTTTTCAATCTTCTCCTAAGGGATGTTAGCAGCGATTAAGCTTCGTGTAGGCCTGCGCTTAATTACCATTGTTAGCAAGCCTCAAGTTATCAATGGAGAGGTAAAAGATTCTCATGCACTCCAATCGTTCCAACAATAGATCTCCCATTTTTCCATGGAGATATACGACTGATTTAGGCAAAATTTGTACTCGACAGCACAAAAATGGCATTTAGAGGCGCTAAAAGCTTGTGTATGCAAGAAACTCAAAATAGGCACGTATAGGCACAATCAACTATTGCTCAAAATGCTCCCTTTTCCTTAGTTCAAGATTATATTTAAATAGGCTCGATACGGACTGAAATAAAATATAGGCATTTTGCCTTAAGTTCGAATCTCTGAAAATCGCTATCATTATTATCATAGGGGCCGAGAAAATTTATTTTTTGCCATGGGCGCCATCCTATCTAGTTACACCACTGCCTCCCGTGGCGTGACGGCTTGTTGCGTTTTGATTCCCATAACTTCTTCGCAGCCCCCACGCTCGGTTCTCCTATTCTAATACCCCACATTGCGCCAAATCATTAACGACGTGAATCGCCTCGTACACAGCCTCGCCTCGTGTGAGCAGTCCTGAGTTTCCACATACATGCTAGAGAAAGGCACGCTCACTGTCAACTGACAATAGCCCACGTTGCAGTTATAAATTCCCACCCCGATGTTCTAATTAAAACTAAATATAGCCATGTCGAATCCTGCTGGAAGGCGTTGAAAACTCGCGTTTATACAATTCATACATTGTGGACAACTTGTCGTGAAAAGCAAACATATCAGCTGTGCAGAGTGCAGGCTATGGCAGTGATCATTATTCAAAGGCGGCCATTATAGGGGAAATGGCACTGATTAAGCCAAACTGCAGGCCAAACTGCTTAAGCCAAACTGCAGCACGTTTAAGCATGTGTGGCGACGCAATCCGGTCACCGTTATCGTGTAATTATTCAATTACCAGTTAATGCGAGCGGTACGCCCGGTTAGATTTCAAGTGAGCTACGTGTTGCCGTCGTTGTTACAAGGTGTTTCCGTGCACACAGTCTCTTACATGTCCCGTCACAAGTATTTCGTAATGAATTTACAGCGCAGTCTTCTCGGCATCAGTTGCATCGTCCTTGGCGTTAACTGGAGCTGCTTACGAGCTGTGGGTCGCGATGGTAGCAACTGACTAAACGCGGAGGTGTTCATCAATCAATCAATTTATTTGACAACTGCAAATTCATACAGGTGCCAGGGGGCAGACAAAAAGCCGGCGATACGTGGCTTGACAAAGGTCTGCGCCCCTTAATGGTAACACTTCGCTGCATCATTTAGGGTGAGTGAGTGATTGATTGCCAGGATTATTCGGTCTGTAGACCACATTTTTAGTTAATTTGCAACAAATTCACAAGGAGAAGGCGGTCGCCAAAACAACAACAAAACAAAAACGCGATCACATACGCACAGGAAATATGTTGCAGCAGACGACAACACAACACGGCGTCCTCCAAGTGACGGCGCTCGTAGGTGGCGCGACGGTATATCCTCTAGGCCAAGAGGCATTTTGGCTGCGAGCATTTTTTTGCAATAGTAAGAAAAAGTATTTTTCAAAATTTTCTACGGTCTGTCGCAAAATTCCAACAAACAAATATTTTCAATTAAACGGATACTGCAAATGCAAAGTTTTATTTGACATACTACACAAGAATGAAAATTAGCTTTATTGTTTAAAACGACCTTGTTTTAATCACTAGTTTTTGTTCACTGAAGTGCAATAGAATGTAAAAATAATGCACCCAATTTGAGAAATAGCTCGCTTAACAATATCTGAGACTGCTTGCAACGTTTTCGTATGAACGAGGTTGAAAAACAGGTTGGTCAACATTTTCGTCCGTACGAAGGCGACCTATTGTGATTAAAATTATGGAGTTCACATAAGTTTCATCTTCGGAGTGGAACGCAGTATTCAAGTAATGGAAGCCCTCGATACGCCACCGGCCGTCGTAGTTGACGATCACTGGAAGAGCGCGCACTGGTAGACAACAAAGACACCATGGGCATCATGACCATCACGATGACGTCGCGAACACCGTGCCCCGTGTGGTGTGTCTGCACAATGCAGATATTTATTTCTTGCTGTGTGACTCGCACATATCCTACCCTATTTAGGAGCCGTGAATTACGAGTCTGGCGCCCGATGACAGCTTTCCAGCCTAACCAGCTCCTTAATCGTTTCGCATCAGCCAAAATCACAGCAACTCCTTGCTATTAGAGCCGACAAGGTCATCAGAGTTTTTCTTTCTTTGTGCAGATCGGTGAATGCTAGGCTCTGCTCTTGAAAGAAAAATCGACGAATACGACCCAACTATGCATGGTAATACGACGAGTACGGCCCCGCAGTGCACGCTAATTCCCAATACTAAGAGTTCAAGGCCAACACTTTATGCATTTGCGCGTGTTCCTGCAACGTGATTGCCAAGAGCACATTTTCTGTTCGCTTACACTATGAACAAGGGTATTATTCGAGTGTTCATTGTTACAGGACTCAAAGGTTGCGTCATGTCGGCAGAGTCCATGCCTCTCTTTGCAGAGCCGCGCTGGTGTATCAGTGGAGAGAGCCTGCGCTGAGGCATCCCTAAGGATGTACAAATGAATGCGCAATAATTGCTTATTAAGACTAAGTTAACGCATCATTTACATAGACTGTATAACGCGGAAAAAGCCAACCATATGTAGCAACGCGCGATTAGGGCCATTGAAATTTTTTGGGGGTTGAAAACATAGCGAGCTCGAAACAAATCGCCTGCGTGAGGCTGTCGTACTTTTTTTGATGTCAAACGTAAGGCCGGAAAACGTTTCCTGGTTACATGTATGTTATATGGATCAATAAATATTCATAGTGAAAATAGTAGAAATATTTAATAAATTTCTTACAGCTCGCTATTCATGCAATACATTGATTGGGTGAAAACACAATAATTGCACCAAATAAAGCAGACACTTCTTCCAGAGAATTTAATTTTGTATTCACACACTTCATTTCAGGGTAAAGTGATGCAGCTCAGAGCATGTTCCTGATTTGGGGCACTGAGATAATTTGGTCGTTTTCGAATTAAAGCCTATGAGCGAAAATGATTGATTCGTAAGCCAACCCACACAAGCAAACGGGAAACAAATAGATGCAGCTTTAGATCCGCCGTGACACCCCCGCCTATCCACATGACATCCTGAGTAGTTGAACCTCGCACTGGTCTTTTGCAGAACAACAATCTGGGTTTCTCTAAGTGGATGCGCGAAGCAAAGCACAATAAAAGAAGAGGCTGCGAACCTTTGTCATCTCTGCAGCTGATTCTGTGGTTAGACGGAGAGGTTAAGGCCCCAACCTAATGTGTAACTGTTGCTTTAAATAACTGCTTTAAACGATAAAAAACACGCCCTCGTTTCACGGCATGAATAAGAGATGAGAGCCGATAGCTGCGGCCTGTTAATAAAGCGACGCTTGCACACTGCCTCCAATGTCTTTCGTAGTCAGCCCCAAAGGCACATCAGGGAAGCCAAGTTTCTCTGACAGGAACGATGTTCGTGAGTCACGCGAAAAATATCAATCTCTTACCGGTATTGGAATCGCACTGAGGACACTTAAGTTATAAAGTCAACGTTCATCCCGTTCCGCCATGGCAGGGAACCCATACCACATCTTCTTACCATTCACATACGGTAAGGATCGCGTTACCACGAATATTACAGTGTATAAATTGAGCCCGCTCGCTTCTGGCTGGGTTGATGCATTGCATGTTGTTCTTCATTGCCCAACGCTCATTTTATTTGCATTTGATTTTGGAAGAATTTGGGTTCCCAGATGCCCATTCGACAGAGCGGTAGTTGATTGTTTTTCATGTGTAGTGTTTCTCAGCAAGGTATAGGCGGTGTTGAAAACAGTTACGCTTTCACAAAATAGCAAACAGATTCACAGACCACACAATTGCATCCATGTTCCGAATTAAAGCAAGCACACACACATATATTCACACGCGAGCAGAAGCAGACAAAACCAGGGCGCAACGCAGTGCCAGCAAGGACTCTGCAGCATTAACGAATCTCCTCCCGTAATCAATTCACCTCAATTGACTTTTACTTATCTCTCATGACCAATGACCGAACGGAGCAATTACAAATGGCTACTGCGATTAGTAGATGGACGACTTGCTAGCTTGTCGAGTAGCTTGATTTTTCCTTCCGTGCTAAGCCTTCGGTTGCTGTGTGGGCTTAACAGCAAACATAAGCTTATCGCTCATGGTTCACGTAGTGCTCTTACGATGAACAGCAGCTACACGACAGTCATTCTGAGCATGACCGAGTGTCGGAGAGAAAAGACGTGCACAGTGTGCACTTCTTTAGAAGCCAATTAAAAAAGGCGGAAGTCGCCTCCTTTGCTTGTCTAACGAAGAAGCACATTACGTAAAGAAATGTTCTACATTGATCTTCATTGCCATGATTGGACACCGAAGCTATTAAAACGTCATTGAAATTACAGATAGAAAAGCAAGGGGTAATTCATTCGGCATTTTAGGACACGTTACTGAATGGCATACTCACACGGGCGTAGACTGAAAAGTTAACAAATGGGAGTTAACAAATAGGAGTTAACAAATGAAATAAAATTCCAGCGTTCGTGTGTGCGTGCCTCGCGACGACCGCCCAGCCGACCGGGGATATTATTGAAATCGGAGCATACCAACCTACATGCTCTTGTATGCTTGCATGCTCTTTCGCGGAACAGAGCTTATATGATCAGTTAGGCGAAATCGCTCTCTTGAGGTGTGTGTTCAGAGCAGTTTTCAGCCTGTGTAACTTAAAATGGTCGGTCATTTTTTATCAGCAGCAATTATCACATCTCTTAACAATTTGTGCAGGCAATGTAGCGATCGACAAAAAAACAAGCGCTCAAGAGTCCTTTGTCATGGAAATGGTTAACACGATGATTTATCTGCGTACCGTCTATGCGGAAAACATGTCGGTAACAGGGTGAAAAAATCTGAGCGACCACGAAATGTAGCCGTGAATGTTTCGCCCACCGGTGCACTTTGCCTCCATTTCGTCTTTATTTTCCGTTCGAAGCGTTTTCTTCCCTGTGATTGCGCCATGCCAACATATCGGCTCTTTGAGACATACTCAATAGCCGTCATCCTAGTTAGGTGCGGTGGACGTGGGTATTCATTGTCGCGAAGGGTGTTGTGCGTTCTTTTTAAACTTTCACATCATTGCTGCCACTTTTCAGCTTCGCTGTGTCAACCGTATCCGGAGAGTTCAAGAGTGCAGGGGTTGTTTTCGGCGAAATGTAGCGTAAGCGGTGAGAGTTTTGTCGGGTATGTTGCCATTATGCGCTGAAGGACAATATATTTTAATCTGGTCTATCCTCTACATCAACGTGGCAGCTCCGCCGTCATTATGTCATCTTTTTAGGAGAACCATTACAAACGGAAGTAAACAGTGACACATAATACTTCCTACGCGTTAGGATAAAAATGGGTTACATATTATTTCAAGCTGTCGAATTGTCTGGGTTCTATTGGTATGGCCGCTATGATTAGATATTTATGGCACATGGGAGAAGTGGTCCCTCTACACGGTACGCGGTGCACGTGTTAATGGGAACAACCTGTTCTTCCGCCTACGGCTCGCCTACCGCTCGCCCACCGGGTACTATACCGGGAAGGGATTATATTTAGCGCAAAATATTTAGGATTGAATTTTCTACTACGTTGATGTTTATATTTGCTCGCTGAGTATACAAAATTGTCGGGAGCAGTTCGTAAACAGTTTGTCGATGCAGCGCGCACATAACACAAACATACTCATAGTTTACAAACTGGACACCGCGAGCCAAGGTGAGAGAGGGAGTATTTTATGGCACAAGCCCAGTTTAAAAGCCAAAATAAAACCTTTTCCGTTCGTCTAAGCGCCATCACAATCGTGATAGTTGGAGGGGCATTCCAAACCCTAAAAATGCCAAACACCGCTTGAATCATTCCTTACCATTTTTACAATATGAAAGGGACGAGAAAGTTTATTTTTCAGTGAACACATTTACCTGGCAATGTATACAGAAGGAGGTCCAGAGCACTAGTTATCGGGTGATCCCCTATTGCAGATGCAACAAGAAATTATCCATGAGCAGCAAGTACAGCATAGAAATTTTGCCACACGTTAGTTTCGAATACACTCTTAAACTGCTTTGTAAATTTTCGCGGGATCACCCTACAATTATAAAGAGTGATTGTAAGAGACAACATTACAAAAAAAGCTGAAAAACAGTCTAGGATTGTAATACTAAGTACCAGGAGAAAAGATAACGATTCAAGGAGTGTACGGAATCATTGCTTCTGCTTGAATAAATGTTGAGCAAGGTTTTTTCTGAAAATTCATCAGGATGGCAGTCCTTTCGTCCCTGCCGGAAGAAAATTTCTTATGGCCTGCCAAAAAAAGTAGTATTCAGGTTTCTATAATTGTGACGTATTTTAGGCAGAAGTTGCCTGCCGAAGTGGATCTGGTGGGAGTACAATGCCTCATTACATTGAAGTTGAATATGCTAAAAGGAATTCAAGTTACTGCGAGAGTTCTGCCGGCAAGTAAATAAACAGCCTTTCACAAAAATGGCGACCTTGAGTATTGATTGTCTGAAAGAAACGAAGTGTAAACGGAATATGGGGTAAAAGTACATTTGGGCACCGGTTATGAGTTACTGATTTTTTCGACAAGCCGGGATTTACGACAGACTAGTCGACTCCCGGTGAAGTACTCGCAAAGGCATTGCAATAACAAACTGCGCTATCCAACGCGATTTCTTGCCTGGGTCGTGTTATCCGACGACCCAAACAAAGCACGCGATCGGCCGATAGACGAATTGACAATGCCGGGGTTGAATTCCGGGGGCCTGTTCTGTGGGCCTTGAGCCCGCTGATTCGGTTCTCCCATAGCTTTCTTCTCCGTCTCATTTTTCGTTTCTCAAGCATCCAGAAGCCGCCCGCTTCCAGTGCGATCGCCTACACCCTCTCCTCAAGGTTACGCCAACAGGCTTAGGCTTCCACAAGGACTTGCCGTAACCGTAGCGACGATTTGAGTGAGTTATGTAGAGGAATGACGATATTCCGAAAGCGAACAGTTGTGTCGCTCGGCAACGAGCAAACAATTATCGAGGACGGGGTGAAGTTGCCTGCAGACGCAAAAAGTAGCATTGCCGGTGACTCGCACAAAAGCTTTCACTTCTTTGAGAAAAGAAACCTCAAGGAACTGATGAATTTTTTGGAAAAGTGTAGTCATAAAACCGTAAATTAAACAGTGCCGTATAATGCTCTGAGTGGACGGAATCGCGGCAGCAGACAGCGGCACAACGTTTGTTTTAATACTGCGCGATTGACACCTTTCCTGGCATATTGTTTTCGCAATTACTTTTTTTTATGAATTTCGGTTTCCGGCCCCTTTGTACTATACAATGACGTTTTGTTGGAAATCTGCCGCGAGAAACTACTTATAGGGTAATCGTTGTTGTTGAAATTTTAAGACGACCGCATTTTACGACGCCATTTCGCTGTCCCGAGAGAGTCGTATAAGCGAGGTTGTACTCAAATAGTAGAAATGTTTCAGTTTTGCAAATTTATAAAGGAAATAGTTGAATGTTTTGGAAACCACTGAATATGTTGCAGAGTAGGCGTAATGCTTCTGAACAAAAGCAAAGTTAGCGAGAATAAAGTGGCCATTCACTGAGTGGGGGTGCATTAAATGTTGTGAATACCAAAGTCAGCTTTCGGTTTCACAGCAATATATAGTCGCTGTACTTCTAATTTTTATCAACCGTAGGGAAATGACTAACTGTTCGACAAGATTGCTGGGTTGCCGGTTCGCTGCTTTTGGTGTTATAGTAAACCATAAATGTTTTCTTAGCATTCATTACGTGTAGTTTTGTTTTACGTCACCTAAGCGAGACATTCGGGAATTGTGGCTTAAACTAGAGTAGCGGTAACAACTGATGTACTAGATCATAATATAGTAATGGTATCGGCGTAAGGAAATTATTTACAGCTAACAGTTTGGAAGATAAATAATGTAGACTAAAACAAAATTGGTACAGTGGACGCGTTTATTTGTGATCAGGTAACTTGACAGCACGTTCCATAAAAGACAGCATCTTCCATATTTGACAAATGGGCATTACGAAAACTTATGGGTGGAATAACTCCAATCGTAGCTTTGGATTTCCCTAATGAAATACCCTTCTTAATAGAGTGAGAGCCCTTGCTAAGGCCTGCAAATAGCACACCGGCAAAGTGCTGTTTTATTCTGACTTGTAAAGAAGGCGTCGACACTCTTGCGGTTTCAATCTGACTGGTGGAGGAGATCACGGCGCCGTCGGTCGGCAAACCAGATGGAACTGCACATTGATGAGGCGCGAGAGTCATGAACTTTAGACATTGCTTTGTCGAGCGATTGACGAAACACTTTCTAACCATTCGCTGAAGAATGACAGCATGGTAATCGGACGGCGATTGGCACTACACTGTCTTGTTTTTTTAAAGACTTCATTTAAGTTTGCTTTTGAAAGCTGCTAAAGAAATGCATTCATAAAATAAACATCAAATTAATTATAAGGCTTAAGGAGGGTCCTTGGACATCCGGCATTTACTTTCGCTACTGGGATATATTCCGGTCAAGGCTATAATGCTTATTTTTATTTATTCATTTTTGCAGTGAATCCTTCCAGGGTAGTCGGAAAAAGAATAAAGTACGAGGGACGTGGTTGGAATGGTTGATCAAAGTCTAGTAGGGCGTGGAGTTCGAAACCGCGGAATTCTTGGTTTATTATACAGGCAATGTCGAGTGCGTCATTGTAAGCAACAAGGGAGGATATAACTTTTTGTGAAACAGAAAAAAGTATGCGGCGATTTTAGACTAAAAAGGCTGCCTTGGAAAAATGAAAATTTATCCAAAAGAGAAAAGCATGCCCGAAAACAAAAGGAGTGTGTCTAGCGCTACCCAAGCAGTAAATTCAGCACATGAATTTATGTCCCATCCACGACAACAGCAAAAAGACAGGGGATGAAGACACATAGAAAGAGAGAATAGAAGCGAAAAGATTACCTGTCAAACCTGGCGATCCGTTATGCACCAGTATCTTGCAGCTGCCACCGAAGAGGCATTAGTGAGCTGTAGCACATCTGTTAGCCACTATGCAATGCGCAAGCGCCATCACCCACATTCCTGGTGGTGAATGAGCACTCGGGCAGTACAGAATTGGCTCCGCGGACAGAAACTTGTGCACTGCATCCGCAAGCCGATGGAGTTCGGCCATGCTGCTGGCATTGGACATCAGCCATACAATGCTCAGTGTGGCGAGGTCTAGCGACAGCCCCTGCAGAGCAACCAGATGAATCTGACGCAATGTGAAGGCGCACGAAGCCCACTGCTTTGCGACCGGTGAACCCAGACAAAAGTGAGCCCGCATAACAACGCCAGCCGCCCAGCCTCCGCCATTGCCCTGCTTATTAGCCCCAGTTAACAGCAAAATTCATTTAATAAACATCGCTTATAATTTTTCATTCTTATATTGCCTGTGCCTGGTGTATGGTCGGTTCAGAACATATTCACCTTTCTTTGCTATAGCTGCAATATGTGTATTGTCCAGGTCCCGATATCATGTGTGTGGCCGAGCTGTAAAAACGGGGGGGGGGGGAGATTGAGGGGTGACGGAGGGCGGGACCATTTCTGGGTTTAATTTACATAGATAATAATGGCGGTTTTAACCAATTTTTTTGGAAATTTTTTCTGAACAGTTGAATGCTCTGACGAAACCAACTATTTTGGAAGCAGTTTCCCGACAAGTTAGGTTGTATGTAAACACGGCATGCATGCCTTTATGCAAACGTTTGGACACTCCACGTGACACACAGGTACCATCTATGCAATTTCCATCACACAAAATGTGTGCTTAATTTTTCACAATGTTTCTGAGAGATACATTTATGCTTGTTCAACATTTCATGCGAACTTCCACGGGGAAGATTCTAGGAGATATCGAAAAAGTGGGTTCATGTTCAATTTATTTTTGATGTTCTTTCCATGAGTTATGTTCAGACCACTTATATCCAAGAAGCGCCTATTTTATCGTTAACGTCGTAGTGCGTAAAAA
The DNA here is from genome assembly GCF_048455015.1 of Haemaphysalis longicornis. Lineage (NCBI taxonomy): Eukaryota > Metazoa > Arthropoda > Arachnida > Ixodida > Ixodidae > Haemaphysalis > Haemaphysalis longicornis. Next base: position 39,382,863 of record NW_027526233.1, on the reverse strand, counting down.
AACTGTAGACGCGTTGCGAACGACACCCGACGTCGCGTGGCTGCATTTTGTTCCAATTTCGTGTTCACGCAACGAAAGCGCAAGAGCGTTGTTTAAAATTTATCGTGTTTTAAACGGAAAGCACAGAAACGGTTATATGCAAATAGCAATCCTTGCTTAATCCAAGGAATAAAAAAAACGAATATTTCACGCTTCTTATCTGAATGCTTAGGTCTCTCATCCCATCCCGTGCGAACTTGAGGCTTGATACTATGTATACGCACCTTCCTCTAGCTTTACAGTGTAACATCGCACTTCTCGCACGCCGGACCAAACCAGTGGCAGCCGTGGTTTGCGCTCTAACCATTCAAGTGGCCACGTTTTTTTCACTTTCAGCAGCGGCAACGGCTGCGTGTCATTCCTTTTTTTTTCAAAGCCCGAAAGATTTCTTCGGGACTAACCATAACCTCATGTAAAAAGGCCATTGAGGAAATGGGCACCAGAACCACAATAGCGGAAATCTTCTAGTCTACAAATACACGCAACTTAGATACTGATGGCAATGCAAGGCCTGGATTCATCTCCTGCAATCAATCGCCTATGACTCCCAAGCAACAGTGGACGAGCACTGCAAGTTAGAGCTTATAGGCAGAGAGGATAGGCAGACAGGCAGAAGCCCATAGGCAGACAGGGCATGATGTTTTGACTGCAAATGCACGAGCCTGTGCCATTCTAAGTTTTCAGCGAACAAAGCAATGCAACGTTGTTTTTCACAGAGTAAGTGGTAAAGGAATTGTCGGAGACTTGCGCGTTTGCATGCCCTTATCTTTGCTTCGTTTGGAAATCCGTGAGGTTACGCTGGTTGCGCTCCTGCAGGGGGCCTGCTGGCTCTACTCCTTTGTAGGCCACTTGTTTTCGGCGAACGACGGCCCATCTCACGTCGGACATCTCTGCCGGGTCGTTGGTCTCTTCTTCTAAAATTCCCTTCATTGCCCGAGGGCCGAATAGCCTGTAGCTGGTGCGTTGACGAGGCCCGCCGACGGGCAATGCTTGGTAGCGGTATGCCTGGCAAGGCGTATATCACCCGTCGGTGTGGCACAGCCTTCTCATGACAATAAATTGCCATCGGATGGTCTCAAGGGTGACATGGTGACGTGCAATGAGTCCTTGCACTGTTGCACAATTCCCGACACCTGGTACCACTAATGACTGCTTTACAAACGAGGTTTCCCCATCAAAAGCGTGAAAACACCGAGCCGATATAAGGCCTGTCTGCATCGCTTGGCCCCTTAGAGACCTTTTAAATGCATAGCATTTTAGTAACTCACAATGTCACGCGGCGTTGGCGTGCGCTGTCGTAGTCCGCATGCGCGCCTTGTCGTAGTCCGCATGCGCGCCCTGTCGTTGTCCGCAGGCGCGCCTTGTCGTAGTCCGCAGCCAGGAAGAAATAACAGTTTCCGGCGCCCGGTTTCGAACCCATGACGCCGCGGGCGGAACGCAAGGTGCCCGGCGCACAACCGACCGAGCCACGAAACCGACACAGATTTCGATGCACCGAACGCGCCTTATATCCTTCACTCATTTCTCGTTTGTTTCGAAAGCGCCACAAGTTGTCCCGCGCTTCCAAAAGATGGCGACACGGGTCCCGCGATCAAGAGATACGACTTGCCGGCGCACCCCCTCGGAAATGCTGTGCATTTGATCGTGCCCCTCGCGAGGGGGATGTCTTTTTTAAAGAAAGTGGAGAAAAAATGCCCGCCGGATGGGATCCGAACCCGCGACCTCCAGAATACGCGTCTGGTGCGATGACCACTACGCTACCCGAGGGGCTATTTTCCCCTCCACTTTCTTGGGTATTACTGAATATAACAGTAACTTTTTCCTGTATCTCTTTGAAGAAGCTCACGCTGATTTGGTGACGAAGTGGTCAGGGAGGCTCCCTTGGTTTCGACGGAAATTGACCGTGTAATTTCTCACTTGTTATCCTGTGTGCATATATTTGAACATAACCATACTTCGTAGAAGTTTTCTCATAGCAGTTTTATACAATTGGTGGGCATTTCCTACAAAGCATCTTCGCCCATCTATATTTTCTTACCAAAAGGAAATCCGAACCAACATCGGCCGGTCGCCTTCTATACATCTGTTGCCAGAAGTGCGTGGGTTCTCGGGGCCGATACGCTTGCCGTGCTTCTGCTTAACCCCGCACCCCGAAGGAAACACAGATACCCACTTACGCTGTATCGGATGATTTTCTTCGAAAAACCAGCTTCCAAACAAAAAAACAAAACTCGGTGGCCGGTAGCTTGCCGTGATTCTGCGGAAGGCCGCTCAAAGAATGAAAACGCGTGCTCTGGGGCCGTATATCGGGCGGTCCCCTTTAGAACACCGCTTTCTTGAAGAACGGCGATACATTCAGCGGCAGGGCGCTTTCCGTTGTCTCGCTGAACTTCGCTAACTGTAGGCAAAGCGAATGCACGAAGGTCGCACTTCCTATGGTCGTTTTCCGATCTGGAACGGCCACACAAAAACCAATACAATTTGGCGGCTCGTTGGCCTTGTGCAGGCTGAACACCACTTACCGATAAAAAAAAAATGAATGCGCTGTGGCTGTACGCCGCCGCTATTTTCTGATCATCGGTTGCCGAAAATAAACGGAATATTTCGTAGCCGGGTACCAGTCGTTTTGTGTCTGATCACACCGGACAGGGAAATACCGAAGTGCTGTTGGTTGAATGGAGGCTGCTCAAAGTATGACCAGTGTGTGCCACAGGCTGGTCGCCGGTAGGACATTCTAGTGGCGCGGGCCTTTAGACACGTTTTCTGTGCTTCCGGGGACTGTGGTTTCGATGAGTTGCATTTGTTTATGATTTGATTTCGAATGAGGTTTCAACAGGGGTTTCTGACATGTCGACGTGGTGGCAAGTGCATAACACTTGTTTTTTTGCTTTTTCGGGTGGTAGCTGTCCTAGTTATTATTTCCCTCTCTGCTTTTTGTCCACTAGCATTCCCATCTTCTTTTAGTCGCTTCGATAGCCTTGACGTTATCTCCCTCTGTTGAATCCGTAAATCCAAGGGATTCTGGAAGCCAAAGACTTCCCTCTTGAAGATTTTGATGAATACACTCACATAGTTGGCAGACTACGTGCTGCATAGTATTTTATTTTCCCCGCACGACGCAGAACTCATTATTTTGCGCACACTTCCCAACCAAGCTCTTAGTTCTCTAAAGCAACCTGCTCTAGCCTCAAAAAGCAATGCACTGCCCTTGGAATTGTCGGAGAAATTTTCCTTTGTAGTGTCTAATTTCTCTTCCCCATACATCTCTAACGACGTTTCAGCTTCCAATTTGCTCTCCACGTATTCGTTTCAGTTTCAGTTTTAGTTTCAGTTTATTGTAATCGATAACAAAGGTACAGTGCATGGTGATTGATATCACAGAAAGAGGTCCCGAAATGCGGCACAGCGGTGGGACCTCTTGTAAATGAACAGTATGACAATATAACGTTCAAGCAATCGCAACAAAAGGAACTTAAAAAAGAATTTATGCGAGGATTATTGCAACACTACACAACACTGACACAGAATGACTTTGTTCACAAAGCAAGCACACGTCTCAGTTATACAAAAAAGTGCAAAGACAAAAGAGGCAAAAAAATGGTGAGAATTAGAAAAGAGAAAAAAAAGTGAGCATAAAAAAAAAGATCGAAGTCGTGCGAACTAATCAAATGAGAAGTGGGGGTCTTCGAGAATATATTTAAGAATTGATTGTTTGTAAGATGAGCGACTTAATTGATTTTTAGCATTAACAGGCAAGTTATTCCATATTTTAATGGTTGCAAATTCAACTGTCTGTTTACCATAGTTCTAACTTTTGGGAGTAAGAAATTATGGTGTGATGCAAATCGCGTCATGTTGTGGTTAGTCAGATCAGTTCTACCGATTATAAAAAGCACACTCTTATCAGTAACAAATCTATGGGTGGTCATTCCAAGATTATATAAAATAAGTTTATCCAACGGGATGAGATCTAAGTGCCGATTAAAGAAGGGACATGGGAGTTGAAAGAGCTAAAGGTCATGATTCGAATGGCTTGGTTTTGAATGCGCTTCAAAGGGATTAAATGAATATCGTAAGTTAAACCCCAGGATGAACTGCAATAGTTTATATGGCTGTAAATAAAAGCATAGTAAAGCGTTAGAAGCGTAGGCAGGCGGAAATAGTTTCGTGCCTTAATTATTACTCTGATCCCATAAGCCATCTTCTTTTTTAGTGAGTTTATGTGGTTAATAAATTTTAAGGAGCTGTCAAGTTTAACCCCCAAAAATGAGCATTGATCAGATGGTGGGATAGCATCAGAGTTAATGTAAACAGGAGCAATAGAAGTTAGAGTCTTCAAACGACACGAAAATACGAGAAATTTAGTTTTGGGAGGATTGATTAATAGACCATTGCTCTGAGACCATGAGCAAATGTTACTAATATCGATGTTGAGGTTTGTTGTAAGGATGTAAATAGATGAGTGTGGCGAGTACATGGTGGTATCATCAGCATAGAGTAGGCAATTAGACAATTTGAGGCAGGTAGGAAGGTAATTGATGTATAATAAAAATATAAGAGTGCCGAGAATGGAACCTTGCGGAACGCCTACGTTAGTGGTTTTAGTGTCAGAGAGTCTGAGCACGAGGTCGCGGGTTCGATTCCCGGCCGCGGCGGCCGCTTTTCTGATGGAGGCGAAAAGCAAAAACGCCCGTGTGTACGAGATTTAGGCGCACGTAAAGATCCCCAGGTGGTCAAAATTAATCCGGAGCCCTCCACTACGGCGCGCCTCATCGCCTGCGTTGCGTCGGCGCGTTAAACCCTACAATCAATCAATTAGTGTCAGAGAGTGTACCAGAAATATTAATAATTTGTTCACGATTAAATAAGAAACTTCGTAATAGTTGCAGCGGCGGTCCGTTAATACCGTACAAGGATGGTTTCGAAAACAAGATGTCATGATTAATGGTGTCAAACGCTCTGGAAAAATCGATGAAAATACCCCCCACAAACTTGCCCTGGTCAATTTCGTGTTTAATATAGTCTGTCAGAGCTATCAGTGCAAGGTTGGTGGATAAACCAGGCCTGAAACCGAATTGCCTAGGTGTTAGCAAATTAGATTTATTTAGATATGATGACAGGCGTTTTTCTACGATTTTTTCGATGACTTTGCTGAAAAATGGTAAGATTGAAATCGGGCGGTAGTTATTCATTATTGCCTTATCGCCTTTTTTGAAAACAGGAATTATCAAACTTTTTTTGAGTTCACGGGGAAATACTCCAGATTTGAAAATAAGAATAACTACATGGGTGAAGATATCACTTATGGCATCTACATTCTCTTTGATGGAAGTTGCGTGAATTTTATCGTGTCCGGGGCTGGTATTTTTAAGATGAATGATTGTTGTGCGGACTTCGATAGGCGTTACCGGGTACAAGAAAAAAGAACGCGAAGCGCGTGCAACGTTATTGACTATGTGCGTTGATGCTGATAAAGAAGAAGTTTCAGAAAAGAAAGTGCTGAAAGCATTTGCGATGTCAGATGGATTAGAACACGTTCTAGAACCAAGGCGTATTTCGCTGATCTCAGTTTTGCACTGGCTGTTAAGGAAATAATTTATTATACGCCACTGCTTAGCGGTGTTGCTACCAGTCTGCAGAATTTTGTTTTCGTAGACGTTTCTCTTGGCCTTTTTTAGCAAGTTTGTTAGAAGGTTGGAATACTTTTTGTAGCGGGCTTTCAACTGAAGGTTGTATGGCTTCCTTTTTGTTTTGCGATATAGATTGTCCTTTTTTCTTAAACTTGTTAACAATCCTTGAGTAAGCCACGGGTTCACAGGAGAAAAGTTACTTTTTTTTGCAACGTACATGTGGTGCACGATCCTATGAGCTCCGTGATAATATTAGAGAATATACTGTAAGCTACTTGAGCATCCCTGGGTCCAAAAACTGGAGACCAGTCTGCGTTGTTAATGAGGCAAGTGAATTGTTGCCTGTTGAAAACGGATTTAAGGAATTGGGTGTTTTGGGCACATTTTGTACGATTAAAAACAAGAGCTACAGGGTAATGATCCGTAATGGAATTACGAACAACGAAAGCTTCTGGTGGGGAAAAAACGTTGCTAAGGGCATGATCAATTGCCGAGCCATTGTCGTTGCCCACAAAACGCGCAGGTAAATTAATGAGTGATTCAAACCCATGGCCCTGAAAACAACTGCTGTTTTCCGAAAATTGTGACGACTCGAAATCCAAAAGGTTAATGTTAATATCTCCTAGTATAACAATGTTTTTGTTTTAACGGGTGATCAAGTGCAGTAAACCATCTAGAGCGGCGCAGAAGTTGGATACAGAAGAACTAGGCGATCTGTATATACTACCGAAGATTGTGTTTTTCCCGTCAATTTCGAAGGTTGAGTGATCAACTTCCACCCAAACCGATTCGCAATCAGGAATGTCGAGTGAAAGGTCTAATCTACGAGTGTAGTAAATATCATTTTTACAAAAATGGCAGACCCGCCATGGCTAGATGTGGCACGGTGGCAATACTCAGCAGAATAAGAGGGAAAGGTATACAGGTTTCTGTCAGGGTCAGCAAGCCAAGTTTCGGAAATACATATGATAGAAAAGGGCTTGGTAACGGAAGATATCAGGACCTCGAATTCATTGTAATGCTTTCTGAGGCTGCGGGAGTTAAAATGTATGACAAAATCATGAAGAGTAGATGCTAGGGTTTGAAGTTCTGTAGTACTAATGTACGACATAGCTCAATAAGCGATAATGCTTATGCCGAGGAAGTGAAGATGCGAAGGTCTGTTTCATCACGAATTCGGAAGACATGACTGTCCTCTGTCTTGCGTGCTTTGATGAGGTAATCAGCAGTCCACAGGAACTGCCAGTTATGTTCTTTTTTCAGAGCAAGGGCCTTAGAGAAGAGCTGCTTGTTTTCGATGGTGAGGTGATCGTTTATGTAGACCGGCTTGGCATCTGCGTCATGGAATCCGATATCTTTGGTTTGGAGACGAGCCTTACGCGCCTTTGTGATGAATTCAGCCTTCTTTGTGCGAGAAACAAAACTTGCGATTACGTTTTTTGAGTTTGCCGTTGATGGCACTCGATGCACCACGTCAATGTCTGTTTCCCCGAGCGAGCAATATTTTCGATGCAATGGTTTTAATGATCGCAACGCAGTCCTCGCCTTGAGTGAACGGAACCCCTTTTACTTCTACATTGTTTTTTCGTGAATACTGCTGCAATTCGGAAACCTTTCGCTCCAAGGCTAGGTTCCGTGCAGTCAATTCTTTGTTGGTGGGAAGCAGTTGTACCTTCTCAGCTTTCAGGTCTTCAAAAGTTTCATTCATAAATTTCATGCTCTCACGGAAACCATCAATTTCTTTTTTCAGGTTTTCAATTACTTTATTGGAATCGGTCTCCAGGTTAGCAATGACACTTTTAATAACATTATCGACGATTCCAGCGATCGAGATTTCCAGCTCGTCAAGGCATTTAGATAGCTCACTATTGGTTGGCATTGCGACAAAGAGGATACAGTTGCGAAAACAGTTGCAGCAGCAGTCGCGACGAAACACCAGTAAAGTAAACTAAAAGATACAAGAAATGCGCACCTGCGAATCGAAATGTCGTTGCTTAGCGGAGATCCAAAGGCGGCGAGTGCACGCCCGACGACGACGCAGCTCCAGGCAGCCTGCGAATCGAAATGTTGTTGCTTAGCGGAGATCCAACGGCGGCGACTGCTGCTGCAATGTGATGATCAGTTGTCGGATCGAAGTACTTATAGCCGAGATTGCGGTGGCGCCGTATGCTGCGTCGCTCCGATGTTCACGTCACACGAGGGCGGTGATCCACAAGCAAGTGCAGTGACACTGAAGCTGGTAGACACGTGTTTCGGTTACCCGAATCCTTGTCACCCAAGTGTGGTCGGTTTTCAGCGCAAGCGCTGTCCTTCCCTGTGCAGTTGCACGCCCGACGACGACGCAGCTCCAGGCAGCCTGCGAATCGAAATGTCGTTGCTTAGCGGAGTTCCAACGGCGGCGACTGCTGCTGCAATGTGATGATCAGTTGTCGGATCGAAGTACTTATAGCCGAGATTGCGGTGGCGCCGTATGCTGCGTCGCTCCGATGTCCACGTCACACGAGGGCGGTGATCCACAAGCAAGTGCAGTGGCACTCAAGCTGGTAGACACGTGTTTCGGTTACCCGAATCCTTGTCACCCAAGTGTGGTCGGTTTTCAGCGCAAGCGCTGTCCTTCCCTGTGCAGTTGCACGCCCGACGACGACGCAGCTCCAGGCAGCCTGCGAATCGAAATGTCGTTGCTTAGCGGAGTTCCAACAGCGGCGACTGCTGCTGCAATGTGATGATCAGTTGTCGGATCGAATTACTTATAGCCGAGATTGCGGTGGCGCCGTATGCTGCGTCGCTCCGATGTCCACGTCACACGAGGGCGGTGATCCACAAGCAAGTGCAGTGGCACTGAAGCTGGTAGACACGTGTTTCGGTTACCCGAATCCTTGTCACCCAAGTGTGGTCGAATTTCAGCGCAAGCGCTGTCCTTCCCTGTGCAGTTGCACGCCCGACGACGACGCATCTCCAGGCAGCCTGCGAATCGAAATGTCGTTCCTTTGCGGAGTTCCAACGGCGGCGACTGCTGCTGCAATGTGATGATCAGTTGTCGGATCGAAGTACTTATAGCCGAGATTGCGGTGGCGCCGTATGCTGCGTCGCTCCGATGTCCACGTCACACGAGGGCGGTGATCCACAAGCAAGTGCAGTGGCACTCAAGCTGGTAGACACGTGTTTCGGTTACCCGAATCCTTGTCACCCAAGTGTGGTCGGTTTTCAGCGCAAGCGCTGTCCTTCCCTGTGCAGTTGCACGCCCGACGACGACGCAGCTCCAGGCAGCCTGCGAATCGAAATATCGTTGCTTAGCGGAGTTCCAACAGCGGCGACTGCTGCTGCAATGTGATGATCAGTTGTCGGATCGAATTACTTATAGCCGAGATTGCGGTGGCGCCGTATGCTGCGTCGCTCCGATGTCCACGTCACACGAGGGCGGTGATCCACAAGCAAGTGCAGTGGCACTGAAGCTGGTAGACACGTGTTTCGGTTACCCGAATCCTTGTCACCCAAGTGTGGTCGAATTTCAGCGCAAGCGCTGTCCTTCCCTGTGCAGTTGCACGCCCGACGACGACGCAGCTCTAGGCAGCCTGCGAATCGAAATGTCGTTGCTTAGCGGAGTTCCAACAGCGGCGACTGCTGCTGCAATGTGATGATCAGTTGTCGGATCGAAGTACTTATAGCCGAGATTGCGGTGGCGCCGTATGCTGCGTCGCTCCGATGTCCACGTCACACGAGGGCGGTGATCCACACGCAAGTGCAGGGGCACTGAAGCTTGTAGACACGTGTTTCGGTTACCCGAATCCTTGTCACCCAAGTGTGGTCGGTTTTCAGCGCAAGCGCTGTCCTTCCCTGTGCAGTTGCACGCCCGACGACGACGCAGCTCCAGGCAGCCTGCGAATCGAAATGTCGTTGCTTAGCGGAGTTCCAACGGCGGCGACTGCTGCTGCAATGTGATGATGAGTTGTCGGATCGAAGTACTTATAGCCGAGATTGCGGTGGCCCCGTATGCTGCGTCGCTCCGATGTCCACGTCACACGAGGGCGGTGATCCACAAGCAAGTGCAGTGGCATGGAAGCTGGTAGACACGTGTTTCGGTTACCCGAATCCTTGTCACCCAAGTGTGGTCGGTTTTCAGCGCAAGCGCTGTCCTTCCCTGTGCAGTTGCACGCCCGACGACGACGCAGCTCCAGGCAGCCTGCGAATCGAAATGTCGTTCCTTTGCGGAGTTCCAACAGCGGCGACTGCTGCTGCAATGTGATGATCAGTTGTCGGATCGAAGCACTTATAGCCGAGATTGCGGTGGCGCCGTATGTTGCGTCGCTCCGATGTGGACGTCACACGAGCGCGGTGATCCACAAGCAAGTGCAGTGGCACTGAAGCTGGTAGACACGTGTTTCGGTTACCCGAATCCTTGTCACCCAAGTGTGGTCGGATTTCAGCGCAAGCGCTGTCCTTCCCTGTGCAGTTGCACGCCCGACGACGACGCAGCTCCAGGCAGCCTGCGAAGCGAAATGTCGTTCCTTTGCGGAGTTCCAACGGCGGCGACTGCTGCTGCAATGTGATGATCAGTTGTCGGATCGAAGTACTTATAGCAGAGATTGCGGTGGCGCCGTATGTTGCGTCGCTCTGATGTGCACGTCACACGAGGGCGGTGATCCACAAGCAACTGCAGTGGCACTGAAACTGGTAGACACGTGTTTCGGTTACCCGAATCCTTGTCACCCAAGTGTGGTCGGATTTCAGCGCAAGTGCTGTCCTTCCCTGAGCAGTTGCACGCCTGACGACGACGCAGCTCCAGGCAGCCTGCGAAGCGAAATGTCGTTCCTTTGCGGAGTTCCAACGTCGGCGACTGCTGCTGCAATGTGATGATCAGTTGTCGGATCGAAGTACTTATAGCCGAGATTGCGGTGGCGCCGTATGCTGCGTCGCTTCAATGTCTACGTCACACGAGGGCGGTGATACACAAGCAAGTGCAGTGGCACTCAATCTGGTAGACACGTGTTTCGGTTACCCGAATGCTTGTCACCCAAGTGTGGTCGGTTTTCAGCGCAAGCGCTGTCCTTCCCTGTGCAGTTGCACGCCCGACGACGACGCAGCTCCAGGCAGCCTGCGAAGCGAAATGTCGTTCCTTTGCGGAGTTCCAACGGCGGCGACTGCTGCTGCAATGTGATGATCAGTTGTCGGATCGAAGTACTTATAGCCGAGATTGCGGTGGCGCCGTATGTTGCGTCGCTCCGATGTGCACGTCACACGAGCGCGGTGATCAACAAGCAAGTGCAGTGGCACTGAAGCTGGTAGACACGTGTTTCGGTTACCCGAATCCTTGTCACCCAAGTGTGGTCGGATTTCAGCGCAAGCGCTGTCCTTCCCTGTGCAGTTGCACGCCCGACGACGACGCAGCTCCAGGCAGCCTGCGAAGCGAAATGTCGTTCCTTTGCGGAGTTCCAACGGCGGCGACTGCTGCTGCAATGTGATGATCAGTTGTCGGATCGAAGTACTTATAGCCGAGATTGCGGTGGCGCCGTATGTTGCGTCGCTCTGATGTGCACGTCACACGAGGGCGGTGATCCACAAGCAAGTGCAGTGGCACTGAAGCTGGTAGACACGTGTTTCGGTTACCAGAATCCTTGTCACCCAAGTGTGGTCGGATTTCAGCGCAAGTGCTGTCCTTCCCTGAGCAGTTGCACGCCCGACGACGACGCCGCTCCAGGCAGCCTGCGAAGCGAAATGTCGTTCCTTTGCGGGGCTCCAACGGCGGCGACTGCTGCTGCAATGTGATGATCAGTTGTCGGATCGAAGTACTTATAGCCGACATTGCGGTGGCGCCGTATGCTGCGTCGCTTCAATGTCTACGTCACACGAGGGCGGTGATCCACAAGCAAGTGCAGTGGCACTCAATCTGGTAGACACGTGTTTCGGTTACCCGAATGCTTGTCACCCAAGTGTGGTCGGTTTTCAGCGCAAGCGCTGTCCTTCCCTGTGCAGTTGCACGCCCGACGACGACGCAGCTCCAGGCCGCTTGCGAATCGAAATGTCGTTCCTTAGCGGAGTTCCAACGGCGGCGACTGCTGCGGCAATTTTATCTCCCTTGCTTCCGCTACCTTGATAGTATTTCAGTCTCCACTGTTCTTTCCGTATTTCGTGCCGTAAGCCGAAGCGCCTCATCACTGCAGTTGAATTTTACTCCACCCAGCGCAAGTAGCGCGTCGCTGGGAATATCGAAAAATGGCACGGGCAGTTTTCGTGGTTTTGTGTGCTTAATATGCATACAAACTAATGCAATGACGACATGCGAACGTAGTGTATAAAGGCAGATATCACGCATTCACAGCAATCTCCTTTCAAAACGCGCACGCCCGTAGAAATCCCGTTCCGTCGCAAAGGAGGAGTGATACCGCATATGAGCCGTTGCCGTTCATAACTTGCTCCGGAGTAGAGGAGTGAGCACACTTGCAGAGAAACCACTCAACAGGAAGTTAAGTTACCCCAACAGGGCTCTTACGCAGTACGGATGCATTATGTGTCATGCCTTGATTTATTGGCACTTGTTGGGTACAGCACAGGCAGCAAATGACATATGGATAATCTTTTACGCAGGGGCGCAACCACAAGATGCGCTTATAATAAAGTTATTCCGTTCAACGCTTGCCTAGATCGACGCTTGAGAACTTTACAGGGGCCAAAATTCCATGGAAGTATTCTTAGGTAACCGTAATAAACAAAAAAGTATCATACCTATTTTAATAAAGCGATGTGTTATTTTACTTTCCTAAAGGGTGTAGGCCACTTGCATTGTGTCGTGCCTAAAAATAGAACAAGTGCACATTAGTTGATTTAAGGGGGGCGCAAGTAAATGTTTGTCTTTTTTTATACCTTTCAATTTAAAAGTACTCTTTGTCTTTGTGTTAGCATGCGCGAAACAAAAACACTTCAAATATACATTTTACGACGATTATGTAGCATTTGATGTAAGGACCACAGCAGTAATGTGAAAACATTGTTCATTGAGTATGGCTTCGTGGCGTTGCAATAGCAATAGTGCCTGCAACCTCTCACTCATGCAGTAGTGATACCGGTATCTGACGATGTTCTCTCGTTCGTCGGTACTTGAACTCCGCCAGTTGGCGGTGTCTGAGATTTGTCAGCGAGACTGCGCGTCGGCAGCATCGACACCCCAAAATATTCGTTCGCAGACCTTGTTCGTGCCCCTTCGGTAAACCAGAGGTATTGTAAGAACTTGTACCAGTGTCCCCAAGCCGCCTTATTTTCAAGGAACGTTAAGCTGAAAAGTTTTCTTTAGTTTGTGCTGCTTTATCCTGAGGAGCTTATAGACTCATCATTGTTAAAGAGCCGATCAATCTTATTGCAGCTACGTTTCTACAAAGCAAATCACCGTCAATTAGGGGGGAGCTTCTTTTTACTTGAGATGCCTCCCTTTTAAACCTTCGCTCCCAGCGTAGATTGTGAAGCCCCGTATCGCGTAGACGCAGCAAAGAAAGTCGTCGTGGTCGAGTATTTGAAGAGCGGAAAATAACCGGCGTAAAAAGCAGCCTTACGCTTCCCGTAAGAGTGACCAGTGCAGCGAAGCCATTAACATGACTTCTGCAATTGCAACGCTGTTTAGGTGAATCATTAAAATAAGCCACCAGGTTTAAGAAAAACGTTCACAAGCCTTCATTTTGTTGCAACATAAGAAAGACGCTCTGCGCTAAAGGCGCGACAATGGCGGGTGAATAAAAGAAGGGCACAGCCTGCGTGCTGGCTATCTCCAGAGATTTTTACACGGGAATTTTATACAGACGCAACGAATATGATTTAACAATTCATCGATCGATTGATTGATTGAATAAATAGTAGAACGGTCGATCGATCGCTTGATTGATTGATTCATTCATTCATTCATTCATTCATTCATTGACTGATTTACTGATTGATTGATTGATTGACTGACTGATTGATTGATTGATTGATTGATTGATTGATTGATTGATTGATTGATTGATTGATTGATTGATTGATTGATTGATTGATTGATTGATTGATTGATTGATTGATTGATTGAAGGGTTTAACGTGCCGACGCACGGCAGATCTGGCGCGCCGTAGGGGAGTGCTCCAGAATAAATTTTTCCACCTGGCTATCTTTACATGCCGCGAAATCTTGCCAAGATGGGCGTTTTTGCTTTCCGCATTCATCAGGAAAGAGGCCGCCGCGGCCGCAAGGAAACTGACGATCGCGCACAAAATGTCGTTTTCTTGCACCTACCGCCCATAAAAGACAACGTAAGTAAACTCGTCACGCGTGCATGGAGCTAATCAAATAGAAATTACAAGGCAACTCACCTCGCTATCTCACAGTTAGACGGAGGCCCCGCAAACACACTGACCGTTCCTTGTAATGTGGAACACTACCGTTACCTCATACGCAAGCTGAAATCTGAATTTTGAAACTACAACCCTGTCACTGAAGCACAGTACGCATCCGCACGCTCTGCAGTGCGGTAATTAAAAGTTGCTCGTGTAAGGCCCTGCGGAGGCTGCACTAGTGCTCAGCCTGGCGTGAAATAATGTAATGGCCCGTGTGGCCCCCTTACACAGGTCCGCGACATAGAGGTGTGCAGCTAACAATGTGGGGCCTGGACAACATAAAGGAAAAAACTTTAAAAGAGCGGTTGTAGATAAGGCTTTGCGCTCCGCCCGTGAGAAGTCCTGCCTCCATCCGATGACGACTGGCTTTAACCAGCCCATACCCAGGCTGCCTAACGCCTGCACGCGAAAATCATCTTCGAAGTAGTGTGCGAAAGCCTGCTAACGCGCCTATAAAGGTAGGAACAAAGGAGGGCAAGACCTGCAATGCACGGAAGCGAATACGGTTGTGATTGCTGCATAAATGGCTTCGCGCACAATTTTATAAAAATTGCAGACAGGCAAGGTGTGTACTTGAAATGTGTGCACGCGTACACAACAAACCAACAATGCAGAGATGCACTACGAATCATCAAACAAGATGCGCGGAATGACAGACCGAAGTCATGTATAGAATTCAATGACCATGCGGGAAAGTCTGGGTAGGGCAACCGGGAGGTGCATAAACGATAGGGCACAACAACACACCGCCTCAGTCAAGAAAACGTCATTAGGCCACGTTACATTTAATTTCCGCACTTGCTTCGATATCCCCGATTGGTCCGCACGAATCTACTATATAGGCGCTCTTTGGGAAAAAAACGCAACCGCCTCCCATTAGAAACTGGCGAGGCAATGGCAGTCAACGTAAAAATTTAACACGCGCATCAGCACAGCTTACGTGGCTTTCACAAAGAAGCAGTCGACCTTCAAATAGATTTTCCTGAGAAGTGATCTCGCACAATGAAAGAGTGTTGCGCTGTGCGAATGCTCTGCAATTTTTCTATAGTATATGTGCCCCTTTTTTATAGTTCACAGTCATTTGATAGTCCACATTGTTTCCGTATTTTCTTCATACATACTGCGTTTTTTTTCGTTCAAGCATCCGTTTCAAGTCGAAGTTTATGAAGCTTGCCTTTTGATTAGGAAATGCCTGGCAGCCTCGCCTGTAACATCTGTGTTCGCGACATGGTCAATGAATCTGGGCTAAGCTTTTCATTCGAACACGCAATAAAACTTATGTTAGGCAGCTCGTTCCGACATGTAAAGAGTTATTTTTCTTCGAGGATTTATAATTATTATATGCGACGCATCTCTTGCTCTGAGGCATGTCCCTCCTGCGTCTGCGTCGGCGGCGTCCGCACGACCCGTGCCCATGCGCGACACTCCTCCGTTCTTCTCTCCGACAGCTATGCGCAACGCTCTCACTCCGTCTCATTATCGTAAACAACCGGTGCGTGCGCGCGCTTTGCTCGCTTCGCTCCGCTCCCGTCGCGCAAGTGCGCGTATACGCGACTCTCCTCCGCTGCCTCCTCTCCTTCAGGTGTTGTGAATATAAAGCGGGTAGGGCGCTGCGGCGGTTTAGTCAGCGCTCGCTCTCGTTCGACTTCGCGTCACTTTGCTTGACGACTGCGTGCTTGACTTGATTCTTCCGATGAAGACGCGATGGAAGCCACAGTCCCTTCAGCGAGTGGACTGACGCAATCCAATACCAGCGTCAGTCCAAACGCTCCCCCCTGATGCGTCGCATCGCATTAGGGTTCCCTCACGGTAAGATGGGTGTAATTTTTATTGAATGGAATGTTAATAAACGAGTTATTGAAGCGTTTTTTTTTCTATAGTTCGAACTGCTGACACCTGTCGTGGACACAAATAATGTCCATTTCTGTAGCGAAGAATGTCAAGACTGCAAGACGATCAAAACGAGTTACCTTTAGTACACCCCTAAGAATTTTGAATAAGTGAGTCCGCTGGGATTTCTTTGACATATTAAGTGCGAATGCACTTCTTAAGCGACCCTGAATCACGCGTCCACCGCCGTCCGTCCGTCCGCACCACATACCCACTTAGGGCGATTGGCTAACAAGAGTTCCTAATTTCTTTAGCACATACCCACTTCGGGCGATTGGCCAAGTAATCTGAATCACGCGTCCACCGCCGTCCGTCCGTCCGCACCACACACCCACTTAGGGCGATTGGCCAAGAAGAGTTCCTAATTTCTTTAGCACATACCCACTCTGGTATGTGCTAAGAATCGGGCGTGAGAAGGGCTAATGCACCCGCCTAAAGGAGTACTGACACGAAATTTCAAAGCTGAGATCCGCTCTAGCAATCAAGTAGAACGACAACACAAATAGGTGTCTGTGTGTCTGTGAATAAATGCATCTTTCTTTCTTTGTAGTTGTGTGTGTGTGTGTGATCTCTCTTTCGCGAACATTACCGAACCGCGCAAATTCAACTCCTGCATTCGCACTTTCACATTCTTCCCCTCGGGGAAATGCGGGGAAATTTTTTATATAATTTAGATAAATTTATATAAATATAAATTTATAAATATATTTAAATTATAAATATATATTTATATGTGAAGCGCGACGGTACGAAAGAATATCACTGCATTTGAATTCTGGGGATCCGTTATAGATGACCCCCGAGAGCACGAGTTTTAAACAAAATCCTTACACTGCATAACTACTGCATGGAAGACAAAGTATTGTAACGTTCATTTTCATAGACGTACAAAAACCGAGATTCCAGTGAGTTTGCGGTTACCGATTGCCTTGCTTGGACCAGACACTCTCTAGCTTATAGAGAATAAAAGATCCACGAAAACAAAATACAAATTATATTTATTAGAAAAAACTGATTTGTCCTAATAACAATGATAACAAGTTTACCCCCAATTTTGAAAAAATATGGAGCAGAATAAAGCCAACATCTGAAGCCCCGGCGACTCCCCAGCCAGTTGCGGCCGGTTACCGATAAAGTCACAGAATCTTGTTTGTGCGATTGGCGGCCGCCGGAATACGTCATCGCTAAGACATGACTTGGCGATTGTAGAGGGGCTTATAATTTCGTTACGTTGCATCACTTGAGTGCTAACGTGCAGTTACAGAGGAAACATGATGTTTCTTCTGTTGATCCTCAGGACGTCACTCATGCCAGTAGCACGTGAATGTAGAGCGAAATAATGAAAGTCATTTAATCATTCTTTGCTTTTTGAGGTAAACCAGTGCATTCGCGGCTACGATAAACCTGCGTGATTTTTTCAAGAATAGCATTGTTTCTTCAAATTAGACGTAATAGGGTTTTCTGTTCCCGACCTCTTTAAAGGAGCCATGAAGAGAAAACACAAGTTTGGTTCATTCAAAAGATTGTCTCTTTTGAATCATACTGACACCACTTTTAACGTAAACTTCGCTCAATTAAGCTACATAATTAGGAAAAACGGGAATGGTCATGCGACCCACCAGCTCATTTCCCGCAACAGAACCTATGATGTCACATGAGCTAAGCTCTGCGATTGGCGGAGGCTGGCAGAAGCAGACGCAAATTAGGTAGAGCTTACAAACTAGACGAAGGAGCGATTTGCGCTTAAATTTAGGGCACATTCTTCACAAAGCAATAAGAAAGATGGGACAAACAGTGGAAGTTACGAAAGCACATGTAAACATAGAAGTACTGATGCGTTCTGCTGTTCGTACTGCGCACAGGTTTAGCTGCACAGCACTACGGGGCTTGGGGTTGTCTCAGACGACACTGGCCGATTGACGCAAGCAACGGTGTCTTAAGTGACCCCATTTGTCGAGCGAGCACTGTATCAGGGAACGAATATTTTCTCCCAGAACAAAAACAAGCCAGGTTTAAATGCGGGCAAAAACAAACCAAACGCTTGCCATGGTATGGTGGCGCCATCTAGGTTACGGAACGTAAAGAAACGCGGGAACAAACCAACACCGCTGTACAGGGTTGAGACAACCTTTAAACTGTCCCGTGCCGCCGCAATTGGGCAAACGGGCTCAACGCGTTATTCTTTTCGTTTCCCACGAGACCTAGCAACGCGAAACAGACAATATGATTCAAACTTCTTCAGTAAACCGCGTTGCGGCGATAATTTTAGCCCGGTTTTGACACAATTACTTGCTTCGGCGGCGAGCGAGCAACCGACAATGGCGGCGCCAGCGTATACGTGTTTCTATCCTGTACGGCGGATGCGTGAATGAAGGTACTCTAGGCTGCAGAGCGGTCGGTTCCTGTGATGTCATTTGGGACCACGAAAACGCACGATTGAGCGGTAAAATCAAAATTTTAACCTAAATTGTTCAATTTCTCAGTGATTAAAGCACCGTTTGTATCCGGACAAGCGCTGGGGGCACTATAAAACACGAAATCTTTCGAATAAAACCAACTTGCATTTTCTCTTCATGGCTCCTTTAAGGAGAGACACAATATGAATCTTGATGGATAGGTTCCCCTTTTTCTAAAGAAATTACGAAAACCTTTGTCATTGTTGTTTCGTGTACTTCAGTTGCCAGAGAGAAGCCATCCATTCACCTATGTACCAGCTGTAGAAGGCATTGCTTCAGGGCGAGAAGTCTCTTGCATGCCTCGAGACCTGCGACTTTGCTGGAATTTGTTGTTTTTACGCCGTCTACGGCGAAGAATTTTGAGTTGTTAGTGACGATCTGAATGTTTGCACTGGCGGTTGCTTCGGTGATTCGCTGGCTTTCGATAGTTGCCGATGTTCATAAAAACTACACCGATTCAAACACTTTCATTGCAGATCACTTTAGGCGCTCGCCTTGTCGTCGTACCTCGTTCGCTGGACCCAGACGAGCAAGAGGGCGTACCGCCATAGCCTCTGTCGTCACGGCGTAAACCGGAGACTTTGAAAGCCAAGCGGTTTATATAGTCATAAGCATTCGATACTTGGGACCGGTAGCGCTTGCCCTACATCTCCTCTTTGTTTAGCGCAAAGAAAACTATGGTACTTTTGAGGCAAAATATACGCAATTAGGTGGCAGATCAAACGTTCATTTAGTTAGGAAAGCTGCTTGGGGTTGCTTTTAACGATAGTAAAAGAAAAAAAAGTGGCCGTTGAATGCCAGAACGTGTGGTAGGGAAAGCTTGCACAAAAAGAAGAGAACTCCCGTTGGCGCAGATTCGGGTAAGGGGCGCGCGAACACTGCAAATACTAGAAATTTTGCTATCATTTGGTAAAATCAGTGAGTGAATTACGGTGCAACAGCCCATTATGGCGAATAACTGCTGTACACTTGCGACAGCTTTCACATGGAGTGTAATGGCTTTTTATTTTTGATGGGTTATTATCTAGAATCTAGAAATGTGGAATAATGAAAAAATAATCAATGTTGTGGATTTTCTACAGGCACAGGCGTAGCATACTTGTAACAAATATAACAAAATACAGAAGGTACAAAAGCTTACAATATATGTTCAAGGAAGACATCAGGACAAAAACAAATCTTTGTACAAAACAATAACAGGCTGTAATGAAAAAGTACGCTTATATTCTTTTGAAAAAGCGGACGCAAGCACTGGCGCTAGTTGACAATCCTATGCTTTTATTGCATCACAGCACGGCATTTACAGGAAAAAACAAACAAGAAAATCATGAAGGGGCTGTAGCAACTGAGGTCTGAAGCACACAATTGGCGTGGGGGGAAACTTGTGTTCAATGAAAAGATACGCGGTCCGTTTTCCCACAGCGAGAAACAGGGTATACTAACAGAATGATCGCCACAGACCAAGTCATCTCTCAAAGTTTGGATCTGGTGAAATGCCGCTCGAGTGATGAAATTAGTGCCTAAATATGTTGCAGTGAATTTTTTCTGTGTGGTAGCAGCATGAATATAGTGTGAGCATCAGGGATGTGCATTGAGACTGTTCCCCGTGAACCTGACATCATCATCATCCATTCTGGTCACCAAGGGGTATGCTCCTCAATCACTCACAGCTAGCCGCCCATCGTGATTATCATCTGCGGATAATCATCATCACCGTGGGTTCGGCCTCCTCGGAACGGTCGGAGTCAGCAGCTAATAAACGCGGCCTCAAGGAACAACCCGTCTCTCTCAAGTGGTGCAGGGTGCTTTTCGTCCCGCTGTCTACCTCTCGCAGTCGCACCACTGGAGCTCTGTTCATGTCGGAGGTTGCTTCTGCCAACCACCCCCATGCAGCACGAGAGCAGCCCGTCGGGCAGCACCGCTGCGGCCCCGGTCCAGCCAGTTTTCGCCCTTACCGGCCGTGAGCGCGAACCTCCGTTTTTCTCTGGTCTCCGCGGTGACGATGTTGAAGACTGGCTTGATCAGTTCAACCGGGTAAGCGCATTCAACTGATGGGACGACAGATTCAAACTTCAAATCGTCTCATTTTCTCTGATCGAAGCGGCGAAGACCTGGTTCCGCAATAATGAGAAAGATATGTCTGATTGGGCCTACTTTGTCTCAGAGCTGCGTCGTATTCTTGGACGTCCTCGAACCGGTCGGATGAAGCCAAAAGGCAACTGGCGGTCCATGTGTAGCTCCTGAACGAGGCGTACGTGTCGTACATCGAAGATGTCATCGCACTGTGCCGTCGGGCGGACAATAACATGTCCGAAACAGACCAAGGGTACCACATCATGAAAGGGATCGCCCCTTTCGCCTTTAATGCTCTGGCGGTTCAAACCCTACCACCATTGCGGATGTACGCACGATCTGCCAGCGTTTGGACCACCTGCAGTCTATTCGCCTCCAACATGATTGTACGCGTTTGTGCTCCTTCCGGATTCAGAGCTCCGTACTCTACTCCGAACAATCATACGAGAGGAGCTACAGCAGCGTGACACTACCTGATCCCAGAACACTCACGTACAAGCCCGTGGGCTGCGTGACTTAATAAAAGAAGAGCTAGCGTGCATGACCGACGTTCCACAGCCTTGTTGCCCTGCTCCTACGCACGTCCATTCGTATTCCAAAGCTGTTACGAGACCATCCCAGCCCATGGAGCGAATTCACCCTGCTACTACTCATGGCCACTTGGCGGCTATTTCTGCGCCTTCGCCGACACCCCCTACCATTCCCAGCGTGGTGACCACCGCGTCCAGCAAGCGAGTGGCCATTGTGTTATTGCTATGGCATCAGAGGGCACATTTCGCGGTTTTGTCGGCGACGGCAGCTGGACGAACGCCGGGGCTACGCACCGTATGAGCGCGACGCCTACTTTGGATACGCCCCTCGTCAGTGCCTGTACGCGCAACCTCCGCGCCAACCTTCGCCCGTTCATGACGCCAGAAGCTTCCCTCGCGATTCCCGCCCGACACGACGTCGTGCCCCTTCAGCCTTCCGTCGTACTCTGTCGCCGCTCCGTCCTGTCTCCAACTCAAGTGTCCCCAACCAACAACAGGAAAACTAGACGATGCAGTTTTTGGAGGGAAAACTGCATTTTGTGGACCGACTACAACTCGTCCTGAAATTCCGTGCAACCTGTTATCTGTTCTCGTTGACGGAATTGAATTGGAAGGGTTAGTGCACACTGGAGCTAGTATTTCTGTGATTCATGCTGATCTGTGTTCCAGCCTGCGAAAGGTCAAGACTCCGTATGGCGGTCCCTATTTACATGGCGCAAATAATCAGGACATCACGCCCTCCGCTTATTGTACCGTGCGCGTATTAATTGGAGAACTCCGCGATTCTATTCAATGTGCGGTTCTTTCACCATGTGCTCACCAGGTTATCCTCGGATGGGACTTTCTTTCCTCTGCCTCTGCCGTTCTTTCCTGCCGTGAACCCACCATCCGTATTGACGACACTGAAAATTCCCGTTCCCTAGATTCGCCACAGCACACACTCAAGCTGAAATGTGATCATGTTTTGGAAGCTGGTTGTGAGGGAATTCTGTCGGTCTCCTCGGACAAAATTAACGCTGGTGATGTTGTGGTGGTGCCCTCTACCCGGTTCATACACCAGGGAATCACCATCCCAACCTGCCTTGTTCGGTTTGCGCGCGGGTGTGCGGTGTTTGCTGCACTGAACACTAAGAATGAGGCGATATTACTGGCCGAAGGAACCACTATAGCTTCAGTTGCCGACCATGCCCCTGCGTCAGTAGTTTCCGGTGATGTACCCCCTTCCAGTCAGAACTTATTTGGCCCGCTTGATTTTAATTCGGCTCTTGCGCCCACTATCAGTCAAGACCTGACGCCTAATCAGAGAAAGTCATTACTGGACGTCCTAACGAAGCACCAAGCTTCTTTCGACGCACACTCATGTAGCCTCCCACAAACATCTGCAGCCGAGCACAGAATTAAAACGGATGGGTCAGCTGTGATCTGCCGCAGGCCATATCGCGTCTCCTCGTCTGAACGGAAAATCATCGAAGACAACGTCGCTCACATGCTCAAGCGCAATATTATTCGGCGTCGACTAGGTCCTGGTCTTCCCCAGTGGTACTCGTCGAGAAGAAAGACGGTTCTGTACGGTTCTGCGTCGACTACAGGGCACTCAGTAAGATCACGCAGAAAGTCGTCTACCCTATGCCCCGCATTGACGATGCCTTAGATTGTCTACAGGGGGCCGAGTACTTCTCTAGTCTGGACCTTCGGTCGGGGTACTGGCAAATCCCGATTCCTGAAGCTGTCAAAGAAAAAACCGCATTCACCACCCCCAATGGTCTTTACGAATTTAATTTATTGCCATTTGGACTTTGCAATGCCCCGGCTACATTCGAACGAATGATGGACACTGTGCTTCGTTGCCTAAAATAGAAAACTTGCTTATGCTATCTGGACGATGTTGTTATCTTTTCGTCCATATTATCACAGCTCCTTGAGCGCCTTGACGAGGTACTTCCTTGCCTTTCCAACGTGGGACTTCAACTTAACACAAAAAAATGCCATTCTCCTTGCAAGAGTATTAAGGTGCTCGGACACGTCGTCTACAGAGATGGAGTACGCCCGGATACGGACAAAACAGCTGCAGTTATTAATTTCCCTCGACCCGGTCAACAAAAAGATCTGCGAAGATTCCTTGGCCTGGCATCATATTTACGGCGTTTTATACGCAACTTCGCCACCCTTGCGTCTCCTCTGCATCAGCTCTTGCGCACCAAGATGCCCTTTATGTTTGACGGGTGATTGCCAAGCCGCATTTGAAGCTCTGAAAGATTCCCATACGTCTGAACCCGTCCTGTGTCATTTTGACGACTGAGCGCCTACTTTATCACACACTAATGCCAGTGGGTGTGTCATTGGTTCCGTTCTTCTCCAGGGCGATGCTCAGCTTTGAGAAAGAGTCATAGCGTATCATAGCAGAACTGTTTACAAAATTTAACATTATCCGTTTACACTCTTTAAGCACCTATGGACTTAC
>NW_027526233.1:39319899-39359310 GCF_048455015.1 Haemaphysalis longicornis | reverse complement strand
CGTATTGCATTGGCGTTCCAGAGCGATTTAAAAACTCAAACTCACCCTCATGTAATTGAATCGATGGACCGTGTTCAAGTGCGCTACCTTCAATAATTCCCATATATGCATTACCAACTAGCCCAGTTTTCATTTCTTCTACAGTATATTTCTTCTACATCGGGCTCTTTTCTTCGTTCTAACTGCTACTTCGACCTATGTAACCCTAGTGTCCTTGCATCGATGACGGCTGTGTGCATTTGCAAAGCCAGGATCTTCTCGTGGTACGCAAGATATTCTCTGTGCCCGAAAGAACTGCAAGGACTCAGTGTGTTGATGGAGCGTTTAACCGGACACAAAAGACAATTCTGAAACCTCCTCCGAGCGGAATGGTACAGCCAAGGCCGTTGCTTCAACGACAGCCTACGAGTAGCGGAGACATAGACGAACCCTCCTGGACTGGTGCAAGACATCGGACCAGCTGGCCATTTGGATGTAGAAGTTGGTGCGGCATACCCACCCGACCTTGAAGAAAAACCGACCGGGCGAAGTAGGTGTTCTGTACCTGTGGGAGTGTTCACTCCCTGCTGAGCAACATGCGAACCCTCGCCATTGGACCCAAGTTTGCGTCAGAGCCGACCCTGACCCCACCGTAGAAATTGGCACTTGCACGGTAGGTCACGCGCCGCACTTCCGAGGAGTAACCTCCACGTTTCACCACAGAGTGTGTCGATACTGTTAGCCGTACAGCAGGTTCTTGCTCAAAGCCTTCAAAGGTGAAGTCCATTGTAGACTACGCTGTTAGTAAGAGCCTTCGTATCCTGACCTCGGATAAGGAAGGGTTCTTTGATGTTTACTCAGAGGCGACCTTCCGGAAAAGGCGTGCGCGGCTGTAAACAAAAACTTCAGAGTAACTGATCTAAAAGCGCCAAAGGGGAAGAAAACCTCAATTACCTTGTTTCAGAAACATCATCTGAATAAGTCAGTGCCAAGTGTTAAGAAGGCAAAGGCCTTACATCTAGGCATGTCTTTTTGGAGCTAAGAAGCATAAACCGGAAATCCCGTTCCGCGCGTTAGTATCAGAAAGAGACAAGTGGCATAGTGAAGTTTACAGTTATCTGCAATCGCATGCTTCCGAATGTGCCCATGGCCTTCAAGTTTCCAAAACAAGGGCATAATGAAGGGACTAGTGCATGCCTTAGGCCTACAAATTAGTCACTTTGGGGGATAGAGGGCTCGGTATTAAACTGAGTCCACCCTCCGCGGTGGCACAGTGGCTAAGGCGTTGCGCTGCTGAGCCCGAGGACACGGCTTCAATTCGCGGCCGCGGCAGCCGCTTTTCTGATGAACACTAAAAGGAAAAATGCCTTTGTGTACGAGATTTCAGAGCACGTCAAAGATTCCCAGGTGGTCAACGCTAACCCTGAGCCCTCCACTACGTCATGCCTCATCGCTTGCGTAACGTCGGCTCTTCAAACAATAGAATCAATAAATTAAACTAAGACCGCGGAAGCTATGGGGAGGGTGGCGGTTCTCATTAAGAAGGCATCTGTAATCGGCAGTATTGAGAGAGAATGCTGCAGCGAGGCGCGAACTGCTTTTGCGAAGTTCCGCTTTAATCCACAACTCCCTATATGGGCACGACTCCTTCCGGTTCTCTACTGCGGACCCTTGGTCCTCTTTAAAGGTAGTCACTACAATCTGTGCGGTATCACAAACGTTGATGCCGTTCTCTTTTCCACGAAATATAGCGGGGTTAAAGGAGTACTGACACGAAATTTCAAAGCTGAGATAACTATGTAAAACGCTTCCTTTTTATCAGGAGATATCTCCCAGCAAGTTTCAACAGCAACCGTTCAGTGAAACATATTTAAAATCCATTTTAATCTTCGCCCGCACGAGAAAGGCCAGAGCAGGTCGACGTGACATCATCTGCTACGTGCCCAAAACTGCCGACGTCGGGGCTCCCGTGACGAAGCCGACGCGCTGGCTGTGGTTGGCGCGCGCTGCTCGGGCGTGTGTACACGTCATGGTTTCGGGACTGACGTCATGCTGCTCGGGCCTGTGGGGACGGCGAAAACCTCGGCCTGTCTGGGCACGCGCGTGCGCTCGCTCGCGCGCGCTTCCAGAGAGGCAGCGATACGGCAAGAATGGTGACGTCATGTTATACATGCTGTCATGGCGGCCGCTCGGCGTTTTTCAGTCGAAACCGAAACTGGCACGAATAAACGACGCCGTAAATGAATGTTTACGCTGCGCTCGACCGTCTAATCTGTCATTCTATGATTAGTGGGCTGGTAGGCACGCATAGCAGCGAAAAAAACGTAACATAGAAATTTCGTGTCAGTACTCCTTTAAGTCGTCGGCATCGGGAAGGCCAGGGGTGCGTGTTCGCCCTAGTTCAGACACTTTGAATTGCAGTTCGCTTATCTCCTTGCTAACAAGAAAGATTTTGGTGTAGTCTGCAGGTGTAAATTATCCTCTCTCAGGTGTCGGCGCTTTTCAAGCTTTTTAGCAATGTCTGGCTCTACATCCTCCTCGCTGTGTCACAATATTGCGTTGCGCGTCTCTCTGTAAATTAATATTCTCAACTCCAATAAGAGTAGAGTAGAGTGGAAAAGGCCTTTATTTGGCCGAAGCCACAGGCCGAGCATGTCGACCGCCTGGACGACCAGTCTGCGCTGTTCTTGCTCTCCTTCAGAGCCAAGCCAGTCGGTCCAGGTTGTAATGGAAAGGGATGAGCACGGATACGATTCGGATAGCTGAGCCACAGGGCAGTAGAATAGGCAATGAGGTAAATCAGCCAAGGAGTGGGGCAGTTGGGGCAAGAGGGATCAGATCTATAGCGATAGAGGAATAGACGGGAGGGAGTGATACGGGCATACATTTGGTTGTGCTGGAATAGTCGAGCCTCCATTACGGTGAGTGATGAGTGAGGAGGAGGGTACAGGGTAGAGTAGCCGTCCAAGAACAGACCTCTTCTAAACACCGGAATCCGGCTAGATTTATTGAATTCAGAACAGTTCAATGCTACAAACTGTGCGCCATCTGAAAGAAATCCTATAGTCATTTTACCAAAACACAGTTGCTTCATATCACATTTTGTTTGTATATCAGTTTGGGATGGGCGCCGTATTGTAAGGTTTCGATAAAGCAAAGAAGATAGCGGCTAACTGTTTCCCAGAATCAAGGGCAGAAAACATGTCGTATACAGATTCGGTTAGTTACGTCACCGTGCTAAATGCACGCCTCTATCCATGCTGAAAATTACGCAAGAAGTGTTATTGTTGGTGTTGCATGATGTGCGCATACGTATTACGCCCCAGAATCTTACATAAATAGGAATTTAATGAGATAAGTTTATCGTTGTTAATTGTATGCTTTTCACCAAACTTTAATAACGGTAGCACTTCATCCGATTTCCAAGAGATAGGCACTATGCCTGTTTCGAGAATTTTTTCGAATTGGACTATAAAATAACGGAAAGTACGACGGCATAACGTGCGAGAAACGCAGCGAGAACATCGTCAGGACATTTGTAATTCTTAGTGTTTAATTTTAATATGTATTTGAGAACGCCTTTTCCCTAATAAAAATATGTGATATTCAGAAGGACGGGTTTGCACTACAAAACAAAGAGGTATCTAGGTCACCGCAAGTAAAAACCGACAAGAAAGGCTGCTAAGTTTCAGAGATTACCGCGAAATCATTATTTGTTTCTCTGTGGATGGCAAATGAAGCTGTCCTGGCATCGTGGGGCAGTATTGATGATCGAAACTTGCGTGGGTACTGGATAATAGGCTGTGTAGTTCTACTGGAAAGAAGAAGGTATGCAAGAAGGTATCTTGGTATGCAAGCATGGGTCGTGAGTTAAGAAATTCTACCCTTAAGGAGGCACTACTTTCAAGACCAACTGTTCGCATGGCCAAGCTTTGGCAAAATGCTGTGACAAATCTCCAGGTACGAATAATCTTACGGAAAGAAGCAATAAATCCCCTAACTCTTGCATAGGCTGTGATTCCGGATAAATGTGACATTTTTATTCATCTGAGCGGACTCCACTACTGATAGTTGCTTCAGTGCGCCAAAACCTTTGTGTGGTCAATAACAGGTCGTTTCTGCATTTTGAAAATGTAATTTCAGGCAACCTGAACGAATACCACGGTTGACAAACATTCGAAAGTGGTGACATCGTTTGACTTCTTTTTGAGGCCTATGCGAAAGACGGCGATTCTGGCGTAAGGACGCACACATCAGCTGAACTTACGATGCATGGCAGAGGTAACAGCGATTACACCGAAAAGACTTGTTTGCATGTTAATGCCCGCAGAGGACGGCCACGATAACAACCACTGCGGGAGCCCTTGATATGGAAGCAATAGTGGGAGCGCCCTACGTATCAATGTAGTGGTTTCAAAAATCACTGGGCCCCCGTGGAATCCGGGCTCACATATTCATTGTGGTTGTGTGACGACTGTTCCAAAAAACGTTGATCAGAATACCGAGGCGTGATCATGAAGGAGATCATGCGACACTAATTAGACCGTTGCCGTTGCAATGTCGATCGGTGAGCTTGATGTCGATCGGCAAAATTGATGTCGACTTCAGTATGCCCGTGTGTAGTGCTACTTCAATATGTCCTGTAAGCGATCCAGGGTGGGGCATTTCGGATTGAGGCAGACCTAGCCGAACGATTGCCTTAGGTTTCCCTACACCACGCTAGTCATCCCTTGAAATTGTCTCTCCCACGAGTCCAAGTATTTCCTGCTGCGGTTCTACACCGTTTTTTGCTATTTCATTGCGTTGATACGCTTCACCGCCACTCTGGGAAACCCTCTTACTGTTATCTAATCTGACCTTGCGTTGACAATTCTTTGCGTTTCCTTGCATAGAAAAAAATATGGAATGTTAATACAATAAAACATTATGTTTTAAACTGTATACAACACGTTTAAAACACAAATCGCCACGACAACAAAGTATATTCAGCCTGTGATGGGCTATCCATACTATGTAAAGAATATAATTCATTCACTTTCCAAACATCCTTGGTTGTCGTGCTGGGGAGTGGGTTGCACTAACGACGGTCGGCGCACACAATAATGCGTAGGATACGGCGAAGCGGAAACTGGAAGTTTGGAATGGAGAACTCCGACTCAGACGGTCAATTCCCAAGAGCGTGACGTTCTGGGCTTCGTTAGGGAAGGCATTCAAAGGAATACACAAGAGGACAAAAATTGTGGTCTTCATTATATTGTGAGAGTTTGCTATACAGAAAGTACGTGATCACCATATGTGAGGGCGTACATCCCCATTCGCACGCGTAAGCATCGACCCGAGCGGATAGCAAGGAACAAGATGGGAGCAATATAACCAACACCAAAAGCAAGCAAAAACATCGCGGTGAGTTGGGAGAAAGAAGGGGAAATTGGAAGGTTTACTAGTACTATCTTGATCACAGTGGGGGTGAACACGGGAGTGCGTGTCATTCCGTGTACGGGAGCCTCCTATAGGCATTCCGGGCAACTTCGCACGCATGCGCAGTTCGTTTGCAACGAGCCTATGTGATGCGCCTGCGAAGTTACCCGGAACGCCTATAGGAGGTTCCCGCGCACGGAATGACACGCGCTCCCGTGTTCACCCCATCCGTGATCAAGGCAGTACCACAAGTGATAGAGCATCAGCTTCAAATCGCGCGCGCAAGCATCGCACAGGGAGGGATACATTCGACCGCGGCCCACAACAACAATGCCCGAAACGACACAGCTAATAGACACAAAAGAACAACACCTTCCATCACACTAAACGTATCATCCGTAGAAAGGTGGTTTTGTTTCGCTCTCCCGCACTCTTTATGCCAAAAATAACGTCACGCCCCAAGCCCCCTTTCTAGTCAAGTGATGAAGATTTTTCCTCTTCACTCCTTCTACTCACGTATGCCAATCCCAATTAGAGAGGGTTTCAAGGCCGGGGTTCTTGTGGGCCTGCTGCACCACGCGTAAGGGATACTGGGCTGGCTGCTCCCGCCGCAGGACCACCGCCGCGGGGCAGGGGTCACTGAATCGAACTTGTGAATGCGGGTGAAGCGGCATGACGACGACAAGCACGGACAATCACAGTTGGCGTTGGTGACAAAAGAGCTTGTCCAGTGCCTTTCCTTTCTTTCGGTACGTGTTAGAGTGTAATTTGTTAGCTACAACGCATAGGCTGTGCTAAGAGTGTGCTGTGTGTACAAGTGACGTACTATGTGATATGAAGTGCACCGTGGGAAATGTTGTGCAGATGCAACGTACGTCGCTGCAACGAAGCGATGATTCGGGCCCAAGAGTGCATGTTTTGGCCTTCCCTAAAAATGAGCAGTCATAACAGCGATATACACCGGCCATTCAGAGGGATAACTTGTTAAATCAGAACACTCAAAGGTAATCCCATTTTTCTGTGTCTTTCGGACCTATTTGAACGTTGAGATTTCCTTCCCCCCTCCCCCTCCATGAGCTGTGGGAGAACCTGATCACCAGCGACCACCTGGACGTCCAGCAACTACTGGCATCTAGGGCGTCGGTCGCCCGGTCGTCACTTGGATTCCCGGACTAGGGAACCACTCCTACTTTATAAGGCTCATTAAAGTTTCATACTACTACTACTACTACTTGGGGCTTAATTGCAGGAGATGTAATTGGCGTGTTAATTTTGCATGCACTATATAGTGTAGGAGTCGTAACTCATAATTGTTAGTTCACATACTTTGTTGTGCGTGCAACCGGCATTTCGCCACTGACGACATTCTTTGTGAAGCCATTCATGTAGACGGGGTAACACTACGAACAGACACAGCGCCACTTTCCGGAGTTCGACGGTGGGAAGCAGAGCTTCTCCATTATATCCGAACTATTTGTCCAAAAAGACCAGAAAAGCCTTAGGTAAAACGAAGACGAACAGAAATTCATCCTTTGCAGATACCGCTCGCCCAGTCAGCTTTTTTTATTACATGTAAAGAAGCTGAAGCCGAGAGGAGTCGTTGCGCAAAAAATGTCATTGTGTGCGTCAGAACCCAATGGTTTAATTTCCTGCTCGGAATCGAAAACAACGGTAGCAGAATTTCGCTGCACATCACTGACGATAAGGTGCCCAAAATCGAATACAGTTGTCATGAAACCAGAGCTAAGCGTCTACACACCACAGATGACTGCGCTGTAACTTGGTTGTCCTAGCGATTAAACTGCAGGCTACACAGTTCACGTTTCCCCGAAGCGGCTGAAGTGAGGAAGCCGCAAAGGGGGTCTTTTCATAAAAAAATGTGGTTGATCCCGCTTTTATAGGAATACGCAAAACACGAAAGTGAAAGGCGTCTTCACAGGAGCAGTTGCGTGTTAAATGAATTTCCTTCTTGTGCCAACGGTTCGCGATCCTGACCCCGCCAGACGCAGTGACAGCGACATGCAAGAAACAACAGCAAAAAAACTGGACGGTGACTCAATTCACGCGCGTCACCCGTACTCGAAGGCGCCGGCATCGGGGCGCCAACTGCCGGCGCTCATTAGCGTCATGAAGCACTACTTCGCTTCGCATCTTCGAGACGGCGAGTCATCCGAATAAGTCATAGGGAAGGATATAAGCCGCGTTCGTAGCCTATGCTCCGGTATCGGTTCGTAGCGCAGTGGGAAGAGCGTCATGTGCCTCCCGTGCGGCCAGACAGTCGTGGGATCGAAACTTGGCGCCGCCGCGTCAATAGCACTATTTCTGGCGACATCACTTGCTTTTCGAATATCACGTCACCTAAATCTTTGTGTAGCCGGGCATATACCACTTCCGTGTTAAAATGGGAACACGGTTCCATCAACACATTCTTAGTGAGCCTCTTAAAGGACATTGTTAAGGGTGAATGGTGCGGCCCACAAATATAGTTGCAGATGGTTTGAATTTTCTTGCCCATTGTAAAGAGTAGCGTAAATAGCGGTTCTATTGTGAACATAGGAATGTTTGTCGTTGAGAAAGTGCCCCTGTCGTTACGACAGAAACGTGTGTCGTAACAACAACGGCTTTGTCGTAACAACAGGCTTTCTGTTGTCACAACAAACTTCTCCAGGAATTCCTGTGAGATTTTTGCTGTATTTCTGTGGCGATAATACACTGGGGTACGTAACGCGTTATACGTTAGAGTGCACTTTTAATCTGAAATGGTGGACTATATTCTCGTAGTACCTCAAGTACTTCTTTTAGGGGTCCCGATCCTTCTTTAAATTACGTTTTTCGGGTTATCAATTACAAAATATCATATTACAGTATAGGCCAGCTCAGAATTATCTTTATTGCTCACAGAAGCGGATTTGCGCTTTGAAGTTTCGCATGGTAGCGGGCACAAATAAACTAATAATTTAAAAAAAATTGAGGGACATACGTGCACTTACCATTTGTTTTCATTAAGTTTACCAGCTGGCTCGCTTTATATGTTCCGCTTTATTTGTATAGATCTATGTGCTTCAGAAGTAAAAAATGTTTGTATAAAAGTACCGTGAGAAGAAATTGATTACTCTATTTCCTTTTTCTGGGGCTGCAATTGTTATCGGTTTATTTTATAGTGAAATATTTGTAATTTTGGTGGGTTACTTTTTTGGAGCAGTTTGCACACGCCTGTCAAGAAACTCTCCCGGCAGCGCGATGAAAGGTGTGTGAAGTGAACCATCCCCGAAAAACTAATCTTCGACACTCGCAAATAAATATACCAAAGGGTGTTCGCTAATCAACAA
This sequence comes from Haemaphysalis longicornis, assembly GCF_048455015.1. Taxonomy (NCBI): domain Eukaryota; kingdom Metazoa; phylum Arthropoda; class Arachnida; order Ixodida; family Ixodidae; genus Haemaphysalis; species Haemaphysalis longicornis. The sequence goes on along the minus strand of NW_027526233.1, from coordinate 39,350,584 downwards.
GAAGCTTGTCGATGTTATGCATCTTTTTTATTCTTATATTAACTTGTGAAGGAAGAAGCGGGCCGCTGGCGCGACAACCATTGCAGTCGCACTGCTTCTCCAGCATGTTCGCTCACCCGCCGCGGTGGCTCAGTGGCTAAGGCGTTGCGCTGCTGAGCACGAGGTCGCGGGTTCGATTCCCGGCCGCGGCGACCGCTTTTCTGATGGAGGCGAAAAGCAAAAACGCCCGTGTGTACGAGATTTCGGCGCACGATAAAGATCCCCAGGTGGTCAAAATTAATCCGGAGCCCTCCACTACGGCGCGCCTCATCGCCTGCGTTGCGTAGGCGCGTTAAAGCCCACAATCAATCAAAGCATGTTCGCTCGCTGCCGGAGACAGCCGGGTAACGCTACTTCACTAAGCCAGCCCCCGCCCTTGGAAACCTTCTCTAGGTTGCGTGCGTATGCGCGCATAGAATGCGAGAGAGACACAGAGTATCTCACTCGCTGGGACGCGTGCTGGAGACCGTTCCCCCAGCGGTCGCTTCCTATTGCGACTGAGTCCGGTTGTGGACAAGAATGTAGCTGCACCTTTGGGAATTAATATCAAAGGCGAACCAAATGGTTGAATATTTGAGGTAACAAGGCATTTCACAAAATATTTCACTAGTTTGCACCAGATAACGTCTGGTGTAGCCGTTCCAAGACATCAACACCAGGAAACCCGAAATTTCACCAGATTTCCAAAATCTGGTGCCGAATTTCAACATCTGGCAATGCTGGCACAGACAACCACTTCTAGCGTCGAGACATACATGTACGCCTGCGCGCCCAACCATTATCGCTACAACGCCTTTTCCTTCACTTCCAGCGGCAAACCTGATAACGTTGCGCCTTCGATGATATAGGTCTTTTTGTTTGCTAACATCCTCTCTCGCACACGTTTCGGCGGCGGACCACGAGGGTGAAGTTTGTGTTGCTCGCTCGGCCCCCAATAAACACGTAACATGTGTTGCTCCTATCGGTGACGAACGGGTGCAACATATAATCCATCGCGTATTTCTTCTTTGCATAAAACAAGTACTTGATCAGTAACTATAAATGATCGCACCAAAACATGGAGGAGTTAAGGCAAGATATATTTTACTTTTTTTCAAGTATGATGAGAGGTCCCCTTGCACACGCGCACAACTGATATTGGCGGGTACAAAAAGCAAGCAAAGATAGGCGCGGTAGCGGGTTTACCAGAAAAGAACAAAAATAATCATGTTGAAATGCACGATCAATTGATTAGCATAGACACAAACCAAAAGTTTTGTTTTTCGACTGGCAAACAAACGCTGTTGCAACAAAACTGAGGCATGCAAATTTCGTTGCAATGCGTACTTTGTGAGAGCCAGGAAGATAAAGCAAACCACGCTTCACCCTCACCGACCGCTGCCGAAGCAAGTGGCAGAGATATGTCTTGACGAGAAAACGTGACTCCTAGCGCCAAGCACTCAATGCTATCGGGTTTGTAACTTGAAGCGAAGGAAAAGACAGCGTAGTATACTGGGGATGTACAAGCACGTTCGCGCATAGGTGTATCGACACCAGCAGTAAGGCGTCAGATTGCGAGGCGAAGTAATTTTTCACGCGCTCGCCTGCCCCGACTTTTTTGGCCACCGGGAGTACAGATACAAAATTTGAACGAAAAAGGTGATATAATCATGAATGATAAGTAGAAAATACATGTTACTGTCGTTTCTTCACCACTTTTCTGAAAACTATGATATGAACATGGGCCGCTAGGACGACTTCACAATACAACTAGTTGCATTTTTTGCCATAATCACTTCACAGCGAAGTTGTAAATGTCACATAAATCAAATCTGCTGTCCATACATCTGATGCGACGATAGAGAAAAGAAGAGCTCGTAATTTGTCTGTTAGGCGGGTTCACCAGACCTTCAATTTATCATTACGTAGTAGCGCGTCCATAACAAATACCATAGCCAAATGGTTAACCAAACGAACTACTGCACATTCCCTAAGCATGCGTGGGATTGTAATTTTGTACAACTTTACACCTTAGTCACTTTGAGAGCGGGGAGTGCGTTCCATTTTTTTGTTAAAAATGTATTACGCGGTGACAAAGCTAAGATCAACCATGTTATATGGTGAGGCGGCGTATTTATAAGGTGTCAATGAAGAAAGCGCCCGCCCTACCTAAGCCTCCCACACAGCTTTGTTCTCCTTGGGTGTGCGGACCATAGTACTATGCTCTACTCCCCGCATTGTGTTTGGTCAAAATAGCTTCGAAAGTAAAACGGATAAATGATAGATGATCAGTGTCATGTGTCAAGGGCACTCCTGTAGAGGAGATGCATCAAAACCCCCCTAAAAGGAAAACAAGAACGAGGAAACGCCCATTTGAAGTGCGCGCCAGGAGCTCACCAATGAGCGAACGCCAGCACCTAAACCCCGAGACATCATGTAAAATATGGCAGCGCATTGGTCATCCACTCAGAAAACGCCACGCAGGCGACCAGTGGCGTGATGGCCATATATGGACATGGAAAAGTCAAGGAGCCAATGAGAGTGCGCCACGAGAGAGGCCAGAGGAGATAAGAGCGGGCGCACAACGAGAATCGGGACGCAAGAAACCGAGAGAGAGAGAAATAAACGTTTAAAAAAACGAGAAAATTTGGTGGTAGAATGCAGGGGCACCAGCCCTGTGGGGGGCAACCTTAGCCCGGGATGCCGTGGTCCTGGCTGGCTGCCCGGGCTCTAGCGACGACTTCTTGTTGCGCCGCAATGTTCGAGGTGGTCAGCCGGTCCGCCCACTGCTCGTAAGTAGGGTTGGGGATTGGAGATAAAGAGGCAAGATGCCAAGAAGCAGTAGGAGCGCGTGCGCTTCAGGGAGCGAGCCAGGGGGACGCGGCCAGGGCATCGACCATACCAACCGAGTCTGGGCGGGAGCGGGCCGATATCGCATCGGCACCGCCATCCTAGGTGCACCACGAACCTGTCTGTTCTGGCCCCAGTGACATTGGTCGGGCACCAGCGGCCAACGTCTACGCTCCGTCGACCTGCGCTTCCACGGTCCAGAAAGGCTACGTTCGTGCGGAGCCTACCTGGGACCTCGAGATGGACCAGTTGTTTCTTGTGGCTACCAAGATGGGTAGCCACAAGGAACAAGTTAGGACGCGCGGAGCCCGCGCCGTCCAAGGAGTGACCGCGCGCATCGAACGCCGCCCCCGAAGCGAGGCGGGGACGGCTACCACAAAGTCGCGCCCACGCAAAGAATGCGACGCGTCAGCGCCGACGACAGCGGCGTAGGCCAGTCGAATAGGGACATAGTTGAAGGACACAACTAAGGAGTTGTGGCAGAAAAGACTTTAAATAGTACTAGATGTAATGAGCGGATTTTAAATGATGTTGTAGAACGTTGTTGTAGAGACTATTTCGGGTTTGATTTGAATTGTATTTTTAAATTGTAGGTAGGGTGCGAGTGCTTTATGTTGTGTGTAGTTCAGTTATTGAGGGCCTTGCGGTAGGGTTTTCCTGGTGTGCATTAAATGGGCATTGTAATAAAAATGTCAACGGCTTTCCTGTGTGTACAGTGCTGTGTGTAGTTTTGCACTGTGCAGTTTTCTGCGAAGAGAATTCGAGCCCCGAAAAGGCGGCTTCCCTGCCAATGCCGAATTCGCTTTAGAAATGGGTGTTTCCAAACACGTCAATAGCCTCACACGTTCTAAACCTGGTATGATTAGAGGAGCCGTACATTTCTTAGGTCTACCCACACGTCACCGAGGAACAGAGGGCTGGTTATGAAATTGACAGAAACCACGTGGGAAAGGGGGCTATCGGCAGTTTTGAGGGAGAATGCTGGAGCGAGACCCAAACGTGTTTTTCCAACTTGCGGCATCACCCTAAATGGGCATGACTCTGTTATTGTCATCTAATGCTAAAATCGCCGTCTTCTAATGCATTTCTGTCCTCTTTGAATGCTTTACGTGTTCCTAAATCAGTGTGCTTCCCAAGTTATGTCACATATTAAATTTTCAGAATATTTCATTTTAAAAGTGCGCGCCACTTTCCGGTGCAAAGCTGCGAGTTTATGGAGTTGTACTCTGCACTTGCTGTGCCAATCTTGCTTGCGTGGAAATGTATGGCGTTATAATAAGAAATGAAGGAAGCTCACAGTAACGCGTAGGACGTGGGTAGCGAAGCTGTACACAACCTTCACAGCCATCACGACGGTTTAAGTTTAGGTTCACGACTGCAGCCGATTTGCTTTTGCTTCGCTGGCGCAACGACCTTTACTCTATGATGGTGGCTGTAAGTGTGAGCATGCTTCATTTTTTGGGGGAGTGATAATCCTTGGGCACACCTTAGAGGGGCGTACGCTACGACCGGTCTTCCTCGCTAAGAGGAAGTGTTGCGACGATAACGGTGAAAGATAAAGCTGTATTTGCGCTTGGCTCGCAAACGTTCGCTGATGACCTTTGTTGGTCGTTGTAAGGCACGAACACAGGAGCGCAAACCATTTTCTTGCCTATCGCTAGGCATTCTCTATTAACTGCCGGGCGGCCGCAGCGAGGTCCGCGCTCTCGTGGGCGCGTTAAGCAACGTCTTGGTATTTTTACCTGCGGACAGAAAATATTCCGATTTGCTAACGAGCTTCGCTCTTAATAAATTTGCTCTTAGTGCAGAGGTAGAGATAGATCTCTCGGACAACGCTATAATCATTTATCAGAAAAACAAACAGAAGAATGTGCGTTGGAAGGTACTGCTTACAAATATCACAATGCGTGCAACAACGCCCAAGCAGCCAAAGAGAAAGTCAATGTGCATGAATATACATATAAATTATTGTGTGGAGTCAGTCACAGTACAATGGTGCAATATGCTTTGTTAGTGAGGATAACTTGTGGTTGGCTGAAGACTTCTGTGTTGTAAATACTCAAGCAACAAACAAACTTTAAGGGGTGTTCACGGTGCTCTAACATAATTCCGCATTTTATATTAGACTATCGCAAAAAAAAGCAGTTCAGAGACTGAGAAAATTATTGAAATGTCCTATGCTTTGAGGTTTTGTTACCTTTTGTCAGAACATAGCAGTTAATTAGTATATTGAAGATATTTTTCCCCGCTAAATGCACCTTTTGCTTGCGGCAACACAGCGGCTATAAATAAAAAGAACTTAGAAGAAGCATGAAAAAACTAAAGAAGCAAAGGATGAAGAATGACTTGAGTGGGAAGCGCCTTCACGATTGAACCGCCGCTAAACTTTCCTCGATGGCAAGAGCATAAACCCAAAATCGGCGAGATTAGCCTAAGAGACATCGGGGTCTCGGTGGAGAACGGGGATTGTGACGATAATGCAACACGTTGGGTGCCTTCGATTTAAATGTAAGCGTGCCTTGTCGGGGACAAAGTTGCATAAAGATCGCGTAATAAGTGTGCACAGTGGCATCACATGATCGAATTGCCTAATAAATGGCCTCCATGAGATAACCTACCTGTCCGGTCTTTGACTCTCCTTGCGTCTCCAATGAAGATGAGGGAGTTTCAGTATCAGCGAAACCCCTACTGCCTGTCAGAAAGAGGTAGACAACACTGTGTAAGGAACGAGATTCAGATGATTAGTCGGCATTGGCCGGACAGATTTAGATAAAGGTAAATAGTGCCGCTGGGCGAGCAGAGTAGCACGCCCATCTACTGCAGCAAGAAAGTCACGCGCGCCTTGCAAGAAAAATAAATGAAACAGGATATAACTGTACAAATTTTTAGATATCTTTATTTCCCCTCTAAAGGCCACCTTCACTAAAATTTTTGACAACGCACAAATGATGTCGATCTGTAGGACATGCAAAAAGTTAGCGAAATGCAATACTGCTTTTCAAATATCAACGCGCGCGACACGAACGGCTCATGAATACTGACGGTTTCGGAAAGGAAACTGAAAGAAAGGCCGTCGGGCGGACACGACATAGATGATGGAATTGAATGGCGTGCGCTAGTACCGCCGACCGCTAGCAGCATCGCTTAAAGGCGCGTGGTCGCGCCGCATTTCGCATTGTTAATTTCGTATAAAAATATTCTCTAACGTGTTTCCAGGCTAATGAAGTTAAGCGCAATTCCGACATCGCCTTGCTATCAGTCGAGTTGAAGCAGACCGCCCCACAGGTGTTTTATAATTAGGATATTTGGCGGAGTAGCCATCCTTGTCATTGCGAGTAAGGAGCTTGACCAGACAACGGTACTTGCTCGCATGATGTCGCCAAGCAGCTTTGGCCAGGCGGCGCCTCAACCTTCATATCTCTCTTTTTTAAGAGAACAAACTGCGCACACGCGAAGATTAATCCCTAACAACTGTTAAAATGCCATTGCGTGCAAACAGCTCTGTCGATATTGAACCATAGAATTTCAATTTCCGGTGCATCGAGGTTACTGTTGTAAAATTCCTCTGAAACCTTCTGTTAGTTTATACCGCTAGATAGTGGACTGAAACCCGAAAGCAGTTACGTATCTAAACCGGTTTCAAACTTTCACCATAGACAGGCAATTGGTGACATTTTACTTTAAAGTAAACAAACACTAACACACTGAAAAACTAAATACTTTATTGCGGGATTGAAATAATGCAGTTTATCGTTTATAATCCCGGAAGCTTTTGCACATCGTGAAGACGACGGCCGATCTTTGTGCGGTAGTGTACTTTACTAATATCAGGGCTGATTTTGCCGCACAAATGTATATATCTGAGCGTAGAACAACTAAAGCCATATCGTCAATCTTTATTTGAGGTGTCCGGGGGGGGGGGTCTTGGGGCCAGCCCAATATGGTTTATTGAGAGACGATCGAAAGCGTGACCGTTTTTCGGACACTCGGACGAAAAGCCCCATTAAGTGCTGATGATGATTATGTAGAGGTGATGATGATGCCGGGCCCATGAGAGCTAGCAGTGATCATAATGTACCGATTACGAGGAAATGTCCGTAACGTGTGGAAGAGCACAGAGTCGTGGTCAGGGTGTCTCACATAATTACCCCTCTGCGACCGGAAGCGGCCACCTGGCCGCGGCGTATTGTTCTGTCCTGCAGTTGAACGGCTTTAGGCGAGATACGTGTACGATTTCAGTACCACGGCGGCGCCGATCTGACGACTGTTCTACTGGCGTCACACGGTAATTAACTGGCGACGTCTGGTCTGTGATTTTGTATGGACCAAGAAAGCGATGAAGGAATTTTTCGCACAGACCGGGTACACGAACAGGGGTCCATAACAATAGTTCATCACCCGGCCGAAATTGAACAGAGCGATGTGCGACGTCGTAGCGAGCTCTGCGTTCTTGTTGTTGACTTTCGGTTCGACTGCGTGCGAGTTCGCGGCGGTGGGCGAGCCGTGAAACGTACTGCTCCCGAGATTACATTTCAGAGGGGACAGGAGCATAGAAGAAAGTTGACTCGAAGGTAATAGAGGGAGAGCGGCCAAAGACTAGGAAGAATGGTGAGTATCCAGTCGTTTTTTGCGTTGCAGTATTGTACGCAAAAGTCACAAATGGCAGGATGGTATCCCAGTTGCGATGATCAGGGCTGATGTACATCGAGAGCATGTCCGGGAGGGTTCAATGGAATCTCTTTGTTAATCCATTCGTCTGGGGATGGTAGCTGGACGTTGTCTTGTGCACGGTCTTGGAGGCACGCAGAAGCTCTTCGACTACAGCGGACAGAAAAGCCCTGCCGCGATCGCTGAGGAGGACGCCTGGCGCGCCATGGCGCAAAATAATGTTGTGCAGTATAAAGTCAGCGACTTCAGCAGCTGTTCCAGAGCGAATTGGTGCTGTTTCAGCGTATCGTGTCAGATGGTCGACAACCGTAACTATCCAACGGTATCCAGACGGCTTTGGAGGTAGTGGTCCAAACAAATCGATGCCGACGGTCCCGCAAGGCTCTGACGGACAATGGAGAGGTTGAAGTAGTCCAGCAGGAGTAGTTGAGCGCTTCCGGTGCTTGCAGGAGGCGCATGAGCGAACGTATTTGGCAACAGAAGTGGACAGGCCAGGCCAAAAGTAGAGACTACGTATGCGCTCGTACGTTTTTGCAAAACCAAGGTGCCCAGCGGTAGCTGCATCGTGGTAGGCTTCGAGAATAGGGCGCCGGAGTGTACGAGGCACAACGGGGACCCATTTTCTGCCATTTGGATGGTAAGTTTGCCGGTAAAGTACGCCATGAAATAGTTTGAACTTACTGATTTGGCGATGGGCACGGCTGTTTGGAGGTGTTAAACGACCGTCGAGATAGTCAATGATGGGACCGCAATATGCGTCTTCGCGTTGCAGCGACGGCAAATCGACGCGTCCCTCAATGCTTGAGGAGACAACGGGGGCCAAACAAAGTATGTTGTCAGCGGGCTCCTGCGCGTCGGAAGAGGAAGAAGACAATGGGCAACGAGAGAGAGCATCGGCGTCCATGGGCTTCTTCCCTGACTTATACGCCACGGAAAAATTGTACTGCTGGAGGTGGAGAACCCAGCGGCCAAATCGTCCAGAGAGGTTTTTCATGGTGGACAACCAGCATAGCGGATGATGGTCGGTCACCACTGTAAAATGACGGCCATGAAGGTAAGGGCGAAATTTCTAAACAGCCCAAACGATGGCAAGGCATTCCTGTTCAGTGTTTGTGTAATTCTTCTCTGTAGGTGTCAACGAACGGCTTGCGTAGGCGACGACCCTCTCCCGAAGTTTATCATCACTTTGGAGGAGAACACCGCCAATGCCATGGCCACTAGCATCCGTGTGGAGTATAGTGGGCTTTGTTTCGTCAAAGTGGCAGAGCACCGGAACAGACGTTAGAGCGGCTTTCAGATCGTCAAAAGCGCGTTGACAGTCATCGGACCAAACGTACTGGGCGCCAGACTGTAGGAGATGGTTCAGTGGGGACGCAATGGTGGCCAAATTCAAAGCGGCGGAAATACGAAGCCAACCCGAGAAAACTACGGAGGTCTTTTTGTTGGCGGGGACGAGGAAAGCTGACAACGGCAGAGATTTTCTCGGGATCGGGTCTGATGCCATCTTTAGTAACCACATGGCCAAGTACCTTGATGGTTTTGGTAGCAAAGCGGCATTTATGTTTAGTTGAGTTGAAGTCCGGCGTTAGAAATGCATGTGAGTACCTCTTCCAGACGCTTAAGATGTTCTGTAAACGTCGACGAGAAGACAACGACGTCGTCCAGGTAGCAGAAACAGGTCTTCCATTTCAGTCCTCTGAGCACCGAATCCATAATGCGTTGAAATGTTGCCGGAGCGTTGCACAACCCGAATGGCATAACAATAAATTCGTATAGGCCATCGGGAGTTGCAAACGCGGTCTTTTCTTTGTCGGACTCATGCATCGGGATCTGCCAATAGCCAGAACGCAAGTCAAGGCTCTAAAAGTATTCGGCTCCTTCAACGCAGTCCAGGGCGTCGTCTATGCGTGGCATGGGATATACATCCTTTCTGGTAATCTTGTTGAGGGCACGATAGTCAACGCAAAAGCGTACGGTGCCATCTTTCTTCTCTACTAGCACGACCAAGGGACGACCAAGGACTACATGAAGGCCGGATAACATTGCGTTTCAGCATGTCAGCCACATTTTCCTCGATGACTTGCCTTTCTGATGAGGAGACGCGATACGGGCGACGGCGAACAATAGACGGTCCTTCGGTTTCGATGTGATGCGTGGCCGTGGTTGTGTGGGGAAGAACGGTTGAGTAGGAGTCGAACGATGCACGGTGCTTATTTAAAAGCTCCAGGACTGATAATTTCTGTGACTCTGTCAGGTCCGGGCTGACGGTGACTGCAAGGGAAGGTTTCGAGGACGTAGTCGCTGAAGCCAGGCATGTAAGGGGACGGGAACGCGAAGGTAGAATGGTCAACTCGACATCGAAGACAGATGCAAGCGTGGAACCTTGCGGAAGCAGAACGTCTTCTGCAGTGGGGTTTTGCACAGGTATAAGAGCTTGCCCTTCGGAAAAACGAACGAGACACGCGGCAACAGCAAGTCCACGGAAAAGGAGGTGGCTGCAGGGAATGACCAGGACATCACCGTCAAGTATAGCGCTAGCAGAAACTGAAAGGATGTGCTCACAATGGGAGCGTACGACGTGATCGGTCCTCAGCACCAAAGAAATTGGCTCTGTCGGGGAAACAGTTGAATGAATAGTATTTGTGATGCTAATAGCAGGAGTTCGACAACAAATAAGAGCGAACGTCGATGACAGAAAGTCCCAGCCAAGAATTAGGTCGTATGGACACGTGTAGAGTACGGCACACTGAATATGATGACAAATTCCTTCAATGGAGACACGCACTGTACACTATGCAGAAGGATCGATGCGTGCTTCATTTGCACCACGTAATGAGGGACCTCTAAACGGTGTTCTCACCTTGCGTAACCTTTTGCACAGATCAGCATGAATAATTGAGACGCTTGCACCAGTGTCCACCAACGCTTCGATGCGGATGCCTTCGACGAATACACACAAAATGTTCGAGGGATGCTCTGGAGTAGATTTTATCTTTTCCCAGTATGAGTTTCCCGTCCAAAAACTGCATGGCTTAGTTTTCCGAGAGACGAGCGCTGTCGTGCACGACGGGGCGAAGCGGCGATACAGATCGGCGGAAAGGTGAGGGCGAGCGGCGTCGTTGATCACGTGAATTGCGCTGTATCACAGGGGAATCGGCTGGGGGAGGAGTCTGGCGGGTCGGAGATTGGTAACCCCGCTGGCGGTATCCATAACGAGGGCTCGTTACGCCGCTCTCGTAGGTGTCGTAGCCACACCGTTCATCCTGTGCACGCCTGCGACAGAACCGAGCAATGTGGCCGCGAATTCCGCAGTAGAAACATACTGGCCGGTTATGTGGGCGCTCGGGGCTCGCCGGTCCCCACGTGCGATAGTAAGCCTGTGGCCGAATGGCATGGTTGATCGTTGCCACATATCCAGGCAGAGGCTGCGAGGTAACCGGGGCCAAGGGCAGGGGCGGCTTTCCAGCGACTTTCGAATAGGACGGTACGGCATAAGGGGTGCAAATATCAGGCACTGACCGACCAGGCACACAGGCAAGCTCCTCCTTGATTATCTCTCGAAGATTGGTGCTTTCTGAGTGGTGAGCAGGAGCAGAAGCACACACGGAGGCCCGGCCGTCAAGCTCCTCCCGAATCAGCTGCCTTATAAGCACGCGAAGGTCTTCGTCGCCTAAGCGCGTGGCCGATGTATCCTGCTGAATGCGGATTGACTGCAGATCATCAAGACGTTGGCAAGTAGTGGTGACATCTGAGACGGTTCTTGGGTTCTGAAGGGCGAGCGCAGTGAAAGCGAACTGGTTAATACCTTTCAGTATCTGGCGTACGCGGTCCGTCTCTGACATATCCTTATTGACCTTCCGGCACAGTGCGAGAACATCTTCGATATAAGACGTGTAGCTTTCGCACGGGTGTTGCACGCGCACTTCCAGTTTCTTTTTCGCGTCCTCAGAGCGAGCTGCGGATGTCCCAAAAATCTTGCGGATCTCGGTTGTAAAGGTCGTCCAATCGGGTAGGCGTCCCGCGTTATTGCGGTACCACGTCTTCGCGATCTCGATGAGGGAAAAGCCGACAGTCAGCCGTTTTAGCTTGTCGTCCCACCCGTTATATGCGCTGACCCTGTCGAAGTTCTCCAACCACTCTTCTACATCATCCCCACGAAGGCAAGCGAAGTCGGGCGGATCTCGCTGGCGGCTGATAAAACATTGCGGGGGAGGCGTAGCCGTGGCGCTGGCTGGATCGAGCGTCATGGGCATGGTCTCCTGAATCAGACGGCGGCCCTAACGGAGCTCCAGGAGTGGCGCTGCAGAGGTAGACTGCGAGATCGAAACGCACCCTCCACCACTTGAGAGACGATGGAAAGCGTGACCGGTTTATTCGGACACTCGGACGAAAAGCGCCATTAAGTGCTGATGATGATTATGTACAGGTGATGATGATGCCGGGGCCATGAGAGCTAGCACTGATGATAATGTACCGATTACGAGGAAATGTGCGTAACGTCTGGAAGAGCACAGAGTCCTGGTCAGGGTGCTCGCATTGAAATAATGCAGTTTATCGTTTATAAGCCCGGAAGCTTTTGCACATCGTGAAGACGACGGCCGGTCTTTGTGCGGTAGTGTACTTTACTAATATCAGGGCTGATTTTGCCGCACAAATATATATATCTGAGCGTAGAACAACTAAAGCCATATCGTCAATCTTTATTTGAGGCGTCGGAAGGGGGGGGGGGCGGGGGGGGGGGGGGGGGGCTTGGGCTTGGGGCCACCCCAATATGGTTTATATTGAACGGAAAATTGCAAGAAGTGAAGAATTTATGTGAAAAGTTTCTTCTTCATTGAAAGATGCGAAAGAAAGGATAAATCACCAGGCAAGTAGGCATTTATGATATCTTTGAGGTAAAAATGGTATTGGTAAATAAGGGGTTGTTGCGCTATCAAGAAAACAAGAGTTCACCCTACTTTAGAGTTTCCAGCAATAGAGGGGCTTCTGATACAATTAAACAAACCCGGTGGAATCCGGTGCAGTACGCCTGGGGTATTCAACGCGCCCTACTGGGGCCGCCTACGTCGAGACCGTACAGCTTGTTCTATCATGCGCATGCAGCGCCATTTGAAATTGTGCTGCTGTACTCATTCCCTAGCATAAACCGCACTACTACTAACTCTGATGTTCCCATACTTGCTGTTGGCCACGCCCGGCGCGGGGCGGTCCGTTTTTCTTCTGTGTTGTGTTCTTTTACGGTAATGTTTGCTATGTGGCTTAAGGGTAGACCAAGGGCAAGTCTGCGCAAGCACAAACCAAGTAAGCAAAAAGATTTGCTGTAGTGATGGAACGCGTCCTGCTCCCGGCCTTCAAATTTCTCCTCTGTTTACGGCTTGGTTGAGTGTGCAAGCGAGCGATTATCATTATTCGTCCCAATACAGCTGATCCAGAGCGTGTTTGAGCGTTGGCGAGTGCGTTTTAGACGTTGCACTGGTGTCATTTTAACCTACTATGTTTTCACTGTGAGAAAACGGCTCCCTCGGGAAATTATGTGTCTTGGCCCGCCGATCTTTTCGGCTTGGACAAGACTGTACTCCATTTCGGACGGAGCACCCCGGCGACTGTGGCACCTTCGCTGACAATGGACTGAGCACTTCAATTTTGTTTGGTGCTACATTGTTGTCGCTGGAAGCGGGCGTCATTAGAGGACTTCATGGCTTCGACGCTTATCCAACTACAAAGTGACGCCATGTGTTGACGTGGCTTTGGCCCCTACACAATGCTCGCGAGTCCGCTTGGTGTGTTAGATTAACATTAGAACTCGGAAGAAACCCGGGAATGGTTTTGAAGGGCCGCGTTGAACTCGTGAGGGTGTTGATGGCGACTGCTTGCGCTGGTTCAGGGTTGAGTGTCTCCATATTTATACCCCGCCAGATCTTTCAAACAGAAGAGAAATTCCTAACTCTTCTTTATCTCTCAAAATGTCCTGTGCATTGTCTGCACAGTCATCTGGCGACAAACACCCGTTTGCGAGGACGCAGACACGGATTAAACTAGTTGATCGTTTAGGAGAAACTGTTGTGTGCGCTGTGTTTTATCCAACGTGCAGCTTTCACGGATGCGTTGGGAGCGACCGCACCGTCGATTGCCACCAGTCGACCGACAGTCAGCCGGTGTGTGCTCGAAATTATTCGTGGAGACGTGTTACCACGACCCCGCCTTTCTTTTACTTGGTTCGGCGGACAGGGCTTCGCTGATTTTACCACGTGTTTATCCGTGTGCAGCCGGAGCGGGCGCTTCAGTTGTAGGCTGCCCGTAAAACAGTTTAGAACGATACGTTGCGTGGCCGTGCGATTCATTAATCGCCAGCGCGGAGGAGATCTTACAATGAGGCGTTGCGAGACGCACATTTCTTGTCAAAGCGTTACTAGCACAATATTTTATACGTACATAACGATATATCAACTGCACGTGTCTATTCTTAGACGCAATCTATCTGCGTTTCAGAGGGTTTTGTTCAGAGCCACCGTTGTATGGCGGGAAGAATAACATGTAAATTGCGTAAAGGGGACAGTTGAGAATTAAAGTAACGGCTTGACACCAGAGGGCGGTTAAGAGGGAGTGGGAAAGGCGCGAAGAAGAGAGATAGTGAGGGGATTGAACTCAATGAAAACAAAGACGACTGCGGAGAGCTGTGTCGGACAAGAGCGGTGACTAGAAAGATAAAATAAATCAAAGAAATCTAGAACGTTGCTGTTGCTGCCATTCCTTCGTAGCACAAGGCCACTCGTGGGATTGGACCACGATAGGGAGATTTCAGAAGCGAATGTGTCCGTTTCGAAATATTCGTAACACTGTGCCTGCCGCGTATCTCCTGAACGTGATGTCAACAAAGTAGGACAGGTGCACACCACCCTCTCAGAACCCCAATTGTAGGGAGGCTTTGGCGTGTTCCAGTCTTCTTGCTGCCGTAATTTACGCAGTAATACGAACGATTGAAAGAGGAGAAACTAACACAAACACCCTATAGCAGAGATGAAGCCGGTAGAAGTAATCCGTTCCAAGGGCAAAGAAACGAAAGTGCTGAAGAAGGGGCAAGTACAATTCATTAGTATCGCCAGGCTTTCTCCCTAAAAGCATCCAAGTACACTTGAGTGCCCCGAGCATATATTTTATAGAAATACAGGCAGAGGATTTACACCAAGCCGAAATTGATTTGAATGTGGCGTGTTTCCATCGCTCCCTTTCTTTGTTTGCGAGTCGGGCATAGACACGTGATTGCTTTGTCCGCTACCGACGGATTAAACTGCTTGTTAGGATAAAAAAAATCCAAACAGTATGCTCATGTGAAAGTCTGGAATAAAAATAATTGAACCTTGATTTGAAATAGAGTTGAATACTGTTTGTTTACAATTGTTTGTGGGGTCATGTAAAAATTGATCTCCCTGACAGTGTTAAACCGCTATCAGCACGATCTACTCGTCATGGTCATGAACACGCTCTAACCCCAATTTTCGCCTCATCAACTGCTTTTAAGTATAGTTGTGTCACTAGAACTGCGGAGGACTGGAATTGTTCCCCTAGTGACACCTCTCATTCTAATAGGCTTCTGGAAGACCTGCTGTGTCATTTTCTTTCTTAACTTTTGTTTTTTTGTATTGTTGTTGGTTGTTTTTACAATTATGATTTCATGTACCCACTCCTGCTTGGGCCAGCACTTGGGCCTGCAGTATTGTGAAATTACAAATTAATAAAAAGCGCATTGAAGTGCAGGAGTTCTATTTGCTTGTCCACAGTAGGAACGGTGTAACAGTGGCGCGAGAGAACACATTAAAAAATGCGGCGCGCCCTAGTCGCGCGTGCTGTCACAGCGGTGACCTGGAATGGTTACGTCAACGCATTATTCAGCAAACAGCGTGAATAACATTTTTAAATTGTTTTATTCCCGCCTCGAGATACTGTCATGGGCTTGCTGTAAATAAAGGGGAAAGAAGCGCGCCAAGATCGCAGAAAGCTCAGCTCGCTCCACGAGTGCGGCTGACGCGTGGTCGGTGTTTGGCATCTTTGATAGTCGGACGCCTCGTTTTATCGTTCGGTTTCACCACACAAATTTCTGGAGCCAAAACCACAGCCGTCCGTCCCCGCAGACTCGCGCTACGGACCAGCTTCACTGTCGCCGATGTTTTCTCCTCATTACCGTCACCAGGAAGACGACGGCACTCGACGCTCTGCTGCAGAACACGGCTGCACCGATTCTCGACTTGCAGACGCATTCCGACAACGTTCTCGATAAGCAGCGAGCATTGCTCGAGCTTGACAACCAGACCTATTTGAGTCTCACGGACCAGGAATTTGTTGCTGAGGTTTTGAACGCGATAGGCTGGTGATGATGATGATGATGATGATGATGAAGTATGACGAGCGCATCTGAGCCCTACGTACACGCGTGCGCTTCGTCAAGAAAGAGCCCTGCCCCTTCAGCCAGCGCCGCTAGAACCATATATGGTAAGCCGGATTTAACGCTGCCACCAACCACCTCACCACGGAGCTGTTTGCACGTTGAATTTCCAGCTAATGCTGCGGCCACAGCAGAAATCAAGGGCGGGGTCTTCCGAAGCCGAAAGGAGGGAGCTTGCGCAGTGACGGAAGGCTAAGACGTTATTTGAGTAAATTGTCGATGGAATGCCGCGTGTAGCAATAAACCGCTTGAACGCCGAGAAGAAGCTCGAAAGCGTCATCTGAGAAGTGATGTCAAAGTAGACGGTTCGTGTCACCCCACAAGACAGAGATAAAAACGTTTATTGACACAACTGGCCGAAGGGGCCGCCATGACGGCCTGTGATCGGGTGACCAGTGGGCGCTGGGAGTCTTCGTCCGAGCGGCCCAGGGCCTCCGTCCAGTGGTCAGGGGAAGTTATGGTGGGTATGGGGGTCAGACGGTCCGGCCCATATGTGGCGTTGCACTGTGAATATAGCGCCACACTCTGGGCAGAGCGGAGAGGACTTGGCGGAAGGGTAATTGTGATAAAGAATGGCTCGGTTGGGGAGCCATTCCGCTTGGAGGAGGCGCCACAGCCGTTTCTCCGAGGGGTTAGGGATGGGTGAACCGGGGGCAACGGGTTGCGGGAGAGGCGGTAGTAGTCAGTAACCTCGCTATAAGTGGTGAGGTAATCCGTGGCGGAGTAAACTCCTTGACGGGAAGTGGTCTCGTAAGGCGCAAGGGTGACGAGTGCTCGTGCCGCCTCATGAGCCCAGTCCGCGCCGTCTAGTCCCGTGTGTGCAGGTAACGAGAGGGGCTCCGTATGATGCTGGGGGGCTGAATTTTAAAGCAGAGTTTTGCAGCATAGCGTGCAGGTACTGCCTCTAGCAAAATGCTTACGGTCGTTTTTGAATCAGTATTATGAAATCAGGGGGAGGCCGGTGTGCCAGAGCCAGGGCTACGGCCACCTCTTCCGCAGCTTGTAGTGTTGTGGTGGGTATAGTGAGAGACGTGACAGGAGTAGTAGTCGCAGAGGAGACGTCACCTACAGTGAAGGCCGGCTTGTGCCTGTGTGCTGCAGCATCTACGTAGAAGGTGTTTGGCGAGAGGCGTAAGGTGGAAACGAGAGCACGTGCTCCAGCAGCTCGTCGGGCCGTATGATGAGTAGGGTTCATATTACGGGAGAGTGGAGGGATTGTTATGCAATCTCTGTAATCAGGTGGAATGTGAGCCGTGGGGGTTGATGTAAATGGAGCATGTATTTGTGCGTCCTTACGCAAGATGGCCAGGTGTGTGTTTAGCAGGACGTTGTATCTGCCCTGTATGGTGCGCTTCACTTAATTCGTTCACGGAGTTGTAGGTTCCGGTGGCTCATAGATTAGCAGTGGACGCGTAATGAGACAAGCCGAGTGCAGCCCTGTAGGCCTAACGGATGAGTTCATCTAGTTTGGTGACCTTCGTGGCAGAAAAGCACAGATATGGGAGGGAGTATGTAATGCGGCTCAGTAGAAATGCCTGGATAAATCATCAGCGGTCCTTTTCAGTGGGGCCGTGGCCCCCAGCAGTTACTCGCATCAGGAAGCCAATGATTTGCGTTACGTTTGAGAAACGAGTGTGGCACCGATGTGTTTCGGTGATTGTATTTGATGACTAAGCCGATTATTTTTATGCGATTGGCAGTAAGTATAGGGGCATTATCCAGATATACACGCACGCTGAGTGATGTTTTAGGGGTGGTGGCGTGTGATGATAGCATGAGGAGTTCGGATTTTTTTGGCGAGCATGCTAAACCAGCTTCCTGGGTGGCCTGTCGTTCCGCTGAGACTCCTGCTTGAAAGGTGCTTCTACATCTGCGTCGATGGCCCCAGTTACCCAAAATGTGATGTCATCAGCGTACATACTACAGCATGGCCGAGGGATATTGTCCAGGATTGGGTTAAGATAGGAGACAGCGAGATTAAAGAGAATGGGGAGAGGATTGAACCGTGTGGAGTGCCGATGTACGGGAGTTGGTAGGTTGGGGATTGCAGGTCACTGAATTGGTGGCGTGCCGTGCAAATTGAGAGGAATGCCTTTACGTAACTGTATGTGCGATCATCAGGAGCTATGCTGATAAGGCCTCGAAGTATGGCTCGATGAGTTACCTGATCAAAGGCTTTTAGATGCGACGCTGAGGGGAGCGTCTCTTGCCGGCGGCGCTATTCTTTCTGCGTCGTTGTTGTCAGCGTGCGCACAGCAGCGTCTCTCCTTCGCTCACCACTCTCCTCTCGCCGTGTTAGCGGGCCCTCTCCCCCCACATCTGTGTTGCGCAGTGCGGCGCGCTCTCTCACTCCACCTGTGGGCGGCACGGCGCGCGGCGCAAGCGCGCTGTACGCATGTGCAGCGCCCTCTCTCTCCGCGGTCTGCTCTCCTTCGGGCACGCTGCGCATATCAGCGGAGTGCCGCGCTCCGGCCGGTCTCTCAGTCGACGGTCGTCCGCGCTACGCTAGCTCTCTCTCTCTCTCGCATTACCCGACGATTGCTCACGCAATTGAGTAATCGACCCCACGGAAACGCACAATGGAACCCCCTTCAGCGTCGCATCACACCAGGGTTCCCGCTAGGGAAGGTGGGCGTAAATGTTTGTAAGTCTAGGGCAAAGATGGCCGAAAAGTCCTGTTTCGGGGGTTGCTGGAGGAGATCCATGTACAAGAGTAGGTGTACCTCATTAGCTGCAAGGCCTGCACGGAATTCATAAATGTGTGCGAAAGTAATAGATTGTCGTTAATGTAGTTATTGAGCCGGGCAAGTACTATTCGCTCCATCAGTTTTCCTAAGCAGGAATTTAGCGATATAGGGCGAAGGTTAATGTGGGAAAGGGGTTTTCCTGATTTAGGGATGACAGTGACCTCTGCGTGAGTAAACACGGGGGAGGGATGTGGGAACATACATCGGCAGCGCTCTCCGCCGGATAAAACCCTCACCTACACCAGCGCTCAGGAGGAGCTAGAACCACCCATCGTAGAGCCACGCTCCCACCTATCTATCTCAAACGGACATAGGATGCATCAGTCAGCACCCTCCCGACAGCCAACAAACCTCTCACTGTTGAGCTACCCAAGGGCCTCCAATTTAGTGGTCACTCAACAACCCCTATCTCATCAGCACCCACCTCCCAAATTTCAACTGCTGTACTGGAAGAAATGCAGACCATGCACGGCGAGCTCACGGCAATAAGAGCTGAAAATGCCTCCCTGCAACAAAACCTGGCCCAACTTCCCACTCCCCAGACCAATGCAGAACCCCCTCCAAAGCGAAAGGCCTAATCTCCTCCTGAACACTCTGCAAATACAATCAAAGCTCGGTGCAACGAACACCACATCATTGAACTTTTCAGATTTACGAGCATTTACGAAATCCCACGGCGACTGCTTATAGTTTTAGTGGAAAACTATTTCCCTACTACGTATTTCAGAACACCGAACTTTTCAAAATAACGATTCTTTTATTTAGTTCCGTGCCATGCTTATAATGCCTGAGTACTACGAACCGGAAATTCAAGCTGGCGATTCTTAGATTTCTGTTAAACAATCGCGGCAACCGAAGCCGCATGCCAGCAGACAACACGGCAAAACACAGCGCCAAAAAGGACATCTTGAAACTTGCTCCGCGGAATGCGCGAGGCGATGCGAGAGAGAGAAAATAAAGGTGAGAAAAAGGGGAAAAATGAAGAATGGGGGTTCTCTTCCGTCCAGAAGGCCGCGGTCGTGGTATTCGCGCCCCACCTCAAGTTTTGCTACGGTCCGCCGCTGTTCGGGTTACTTGCTGCATTTTCACAGACATCAGCGGAGCTGACCACAAAGGAAAATCTTCAGAGCATGAGTGTTCAGGGTGAAGAAGGCAGTGAGGACAGCATGAACGACGATGCTTCTCAGAATGCCGCTGAGACTGCGACCAGCAAGTGAAGACTGCGGGTGTGCTGGACAGCGTACTAACATCGCACATTTCCGGAGAAAACCACTCGGCCACGCAGTCAATCCACAGGAATAGGGAAGAGTTGGAGTCCTTCGTGCTAGGAAGCTTTTGCTGCACGAACCAGAAGAAAATTACAAACTATTTTTAATAAACGTACATTGTTTCATGATCACTTGTGCATTTTTTCTGGAAAATGACTTCAAGGATGCACAGCTCTACAGATAGGTGGTTTTAGGCATTAAAATGTTATTTCTTGTCTCGAATTTTGGGATTTTTGCTACAACGACCTTTTTAGGGTAACGAGCAAATTTGCGCAGTTCCCTGAAGCTCGCTACATCGAGATTTCACTATACGACCCCTGGCAAGAGAGGCTCACGTGTCTCGAGCAGCTTCATATAGCGCAAGCTCAACTTATCCAAAGCCTCTTGCAGAGCCAAGAATCAATGCAATCTCACATGGAATCCATAAAACAAGAGGTGTTCATGCACTTCCGTGAACAGCTGAACAGACGAATGTTCTTCATCCTTCCACGGCTCCTACTTTTGACATAACTGATAATGGCTCGCCGTAAAGCTATTTTAATTTGGCTGTCAAACTGTCGTAGTTTCGGCAAAAAAGAGCCCCCCGGAATGCCTTCTCTAGTCCCAAAACGAATAACCACACTTCACGACCATGCAAGACCACGCCGATCTAGTAAAGTGTCGTGGGCATACAACTTATGAACATACCAATGTGACGCTCGTTAATTGGTTAGTCACAACTTATATTAAGGCGGGTCCACACAGAGCTTGGAGGAAAGCAGACACACTGAGGCGGGCGAAAAACATTGACAAATGGTTTAATAGGGTGCCTCAGTGGTGCCGGCTTCCTCAACAGGTTGGGCGGAATCGCTCGGGTAGCAGGGGTGGTCAATCGACGACGGGACGCCGACTGGCCAAGTGAGTCTCGGGGCCAGGAGATGGAGGCAGTGCGGGGATGCTGGCTCGAAAGGTCTGCGCCGTGAACCCGAGGGCTGGAACGGGAGGCAGTACCGGACCGGAACTTCGGCGAGCTCGGAATGCAGGCCGCGGTCAGGAAGGGGAAGTCGGGCACGTCTGGTAGCTCGGCGGGCTCGAGAAGTAGACCGGGGCAAGGACCACTGGCAGAATGCGGGCTCTTGGGAGGGACGTGCTTTCGGATTGCTCCTACGGCTGCGGCCGAATGGCAAGATGGTCGCCCCAAGTCTAACGTCGATCCCCTCCGTTTGCTCCTCTTTAACTCCTCCAACACCTTCGTCCGAGCAGCGGTGGGGAAAACGGGGAGAAGGGCCAGCTTCAAGCAGTAGTGGACGACGGGGCTGTCTGCCCACCCACAAAGGACGCGTCGAGCGGAGGGAAGCATCTTTTGCCCCGGGGCAAAGAGGAACCATGTGTCCTTTAGCGAAGCGGCAGCGCGTTCCTACGGGAAAACTTCCTGCGGCCAAAGGTTTTCCATCTTGTTCGGAGTAGCCGGGGCACTCACACGACTGTCACATCTGGCCACTTTAGGAGAAAATATTTGCCACTGGAAAAGTCTCGAATAGCACCCGTGTAGGCATACACATTATGCGAACCGCAAAGTCCAGTCCTAAAGCACGGCACAGTTTGCAGGTTGGGCTATAAAGACACAGAGGAAGAGGCACCACTAAAGCACATAACAAGGCGCATTGTCGCCTCTATAAACTTGACCCTAGCGACCGTCGCGAAAACTTCAACTGTACAAGCAAGAAAACATAAACAAAAAACGGGTTGCGCACGCTCGGAATTTTTCTCCAGAAGCATTACTTACTATCGGGTGTAAGGGAGGGTACCTTGCAGCACCCCTGCTTCACAAGGCATAATCGTGACATGGCTGAGGGCGGGCGCCTCCCGCGGTTGGAAGGAACGATTGGATGGAATTCTGAATAATTTCATCGATTACAGCTTCGGGCGGCATGTCCCCGAACGGGCTCGCCGTTGGGCTACTGAATTCAGGGGACGGGGGTCGTGGCCTGTCTCTGTCAGCCACCGTTACCGGCTGTTGCTGATTTCCGGTTTCACACAAAGCAATTTTGAGTTTGTTTACAATCACAATTTTCTCCTCTTTCGTTTGGATCCCACAGATTCTGCACGTAACGTCAGAGAGCTTCTCGACCACGCGGAACGAACCCTTCCATTTCGGCGAGAGTTTTTTGGTCAGTCCGGGAGTCCGGAATTCTACCTTCACGAAAACTTTGTCGCCTACCTCAAAACAGCTTGGTTGGCCTTTTAGGTGAGACCGCGCATTTCTCTTTTCTGCCGTTCTGATGAAAGCCTTGGCCGCCAGCCGGTGTGATATGAAGAGGCGTCGAGCCAGTTCCGCGCGGTAGTCCCCCATGGTGTTGCATTGAATCTTAGCCGCCTCATCGTCGACGCTCGGCGTCGTTACATCGCGCCCGTGGAGGAGGAAAAAGGGGAGTTTCGTTGGTGCCCTTATGAACCGCGGTATTATAAGGGAACATCGCGAAAGGAAGCCACTGATCCCAATCTCGCTGGTCATGAGCGAAAAAAAAAGCAACATGCCCACCAACGTTTGGTTCAGCCTTTCTACGGCGCCGTTACATTTGGGATCTTTTTGTAGCTTTTTTGTAGCTTCTGGATCGTTTCGTAGCTACATACGCGGTCGTTTGTAGCTTCTTTATACCTAAAAGATCATAGACCACTTTCATCACCCGGGAGACAAAGTTTGTACCCTGATCGGCCAGCAGTTGTTCAGGCACATCATGTCGCAGTGCTACCTTTTCTACAAATGCTCTCGCAACCGTTTCTGCTTTCTGGTCAACTAAAGGAGCAGCTTCTGCGTAGCAGCTCAAATGGTCCACGAAGACCAGTACGTACTTGATCCCCGCTGAGGTAGTCGGCAGTGGACCCACTATGTCCATCGCCGTGCACTGAAAGGGGGTGCTAAGCCTCTCAAACACCTGTAAAGGAGCACGCTTCTAATTCTTGGGGGTTTTGTGAACGGCGCAGGAGAGCATTTGCGACAGGACTCCACAACGTCTCGTCGCATCCATGGCCAAAAATACGCCCTGCTAATCCTTTCACGCGTCTTACGGGACCCTTGGTGACCCGCGTACGGGTCACCAAGGTGAAGCCTCGTGGTGAAGTCGTAGCCGCTCGCCTGTCATGGAGGCCGGTACCACCAGACACCCTTTATTATCGTCTGGTTTGTCTCTCAACAGGAGTAGTCATCTGTCATCCACATAGTACTGCGCATCACGACCGCCGGCCTGAATTGACTTGGGTATGGGCAGCAGCTATGGGTCGTCGTCCTGTTCCCGCTTTATACGGGCCTCTTCAACTACCAGCGGGAAACCCTCGACTACTCGGACTGCTGCTCTACTCAATGTGTCGGCGTTCCGATTCGCTGTCCCTGCCCTGTGAATGACTTCGAAGTCGTACTCCTGCAAGAGTAGGTTCCATTTCGCTAGCCTCGAGTTTGGGTTGCGTGCGCTCATCAGCCATTTTGAGGGCTGGCAGTCAGTGACAATGCGGAAGTGCCGCCCGTACAGAAAACACCGGAAATGACGGACGGCCCATAGTACGGTGAGGCATTCCTGTTCCGTGGCTTCATACTTCTGCTCCGCGGAGCTTAACTGGCGACTCGCGTATGCTATCGGATGTTCTTTCCCCTCAAACTCCTGTTACAGCACCGCTCCAACAATCACCTTCGAAGCGTCTGTCGTGAGCGTGAATGGTGTACTGAAATCGGGGAACCTTAACACTGGAGCCTCCGTCAACGTCATTTTCATAGAAGAGAAGCCCGTGTGCTCTATATTGCCCCAGTAGAGCGGTTTCTTGGTGGTGAGTTGTGTCAACGGATGAACCTATGCTGCGAAGTTGGGAATGTGTCGCCCATAGTAGGACAAAAGGCCCAGGAATTTTCCCACCTCGGTCTTTGTCTTGGGCTCGGGGAAGTCACGCACGCACTGTACTTTACCCGGGTCGGGACGCACGCCTTCGGCCAATACATTATGTTCAAGGTATTTGACTTCCGGCGTAAGAAACTGGCATTTGGAAGGTTTGAGTTTGATGCCGGCCGCCAGTATTCTCGGGAATATGCTCCCCAGGATGGTCATGTGGTCCTCAAATGAGCTGCTGTACACCCTAATGTCATCGAGATATACATGAGAGACCTTGCCCAACAGTCCTGCCAAGATGACGTCGGCCGTGCATTGCCATACGGTGACGATGTTAACCAACCTCATTGGCATACGTCGCCACTGGTAATGCCCCGATGGCGTGTTGAAAGCGGTATTTTCCCTGTCATTGTTGTGCAGTTCTATCTGCCAATTGCCGGAATCCATATCCACGACTGTGCAAAACTTGGCGGAGCCTAGTTGTGACAGCGTCTCAGAAATGTTCGGTAGCGCGTACGTGTAGACGCGACTCACACGGTTTAAATCGCGGTAGTCAACGACAAAACAATATGACCCGTGTGGTTTCTCGACCAGCAGCGCCGGCCCACCTCACGGAGATCTAGAATGCTCAATGATCCCCTGGTCCAGAAAATCATTAACCTGCTTGTCGATATAGTCTCTCTTGGCATAAGGAATTCGGTATGCCCTACGATAGACAGGCGCTACGTCGTTAGTAGGAATCAGCTGCTTTATCACCTCGCAGTGGCCGATGTCTCTGTTTCCCGTGGAAAAGGCAGAGCTAAACTCAGAGATCAGATCCCGAATGCTTGATTTCTCGGGTTAGCTGACGTGGGAATGGTCGAACTTATTCCTCAAATCGGCCGTGCTGATAAGCCTGCAAACTACCTCCTATGCTGGCTGTTCGGTCACGACGGCGGGAACGAGGACCCTGACCATTTTGTTGCCAGGTAATCCGATTTCTTGAAGCGTAGTGTTTAGAATGCGCACCGTCAAACGGCCGCCTTCGGAACATCTAACCAAGGAGTAGGCTCCGGCAAGCCCAGATACATCTACTAGGTCAGTTTCTGCGACGCCCAAGCGCCCATACGCCGGTTCACAAGCGACCTGGCCTGCCAGCACGCACTCTCTCAACGGCGGTAGTATGACTTCCTCTGCAAGGCGGATTGTGGTTCTCTCCGTCGTGAGCCATTCTTGGTGAATGTTGGTCCTTTCAACCTTACCAGCCCAATTTAATGGGGGAATTTCGACACTGTCTAAGCTTAGTGTCCCTTGCTGTGCAACAGGTCTATTCCCTGCTCTGAGAGAAGGTTTTGGCCGATAAGGCCGGGTACCGGCAACATGGCTTTTTCCGTGCAAACGAAAAACCTTGCCATAAAATGGCGATCACCAAACGACACAGGCACTTCACAACACGCGACCGTTTCCTAAGGTATCGCCCGTGATGCCGACTAGGTTCGCTTTCTGTTCTACCCGCCTAAGTTTCTGCTTCCAGTCCGGCGTAGCCTCATCGAGAGCGCTATGTCTTAAAAAGCTGACCTTGAAACCAGTATCTATTAGGCATTTCTACAGAGCTCTATTCAAGCCGCATTCCACAATCGGGCTTTCCTCCCCACAAATGTTTTAACAGCAGTCTCAGCGCCCCCTTCGTTTTCCGCCTCCACGCTTTTGTCTGTGGAAGGGGGCCCTAATAGTTTACCTGGTTCGTCTCGGAAGCGCTTCCGTTTGGGTTCCCCCCTGCTCGGGTGCCGCCTTCAGTGCGCCTGTTCTCTTTAAAGTTCCTCGAAAAGTAGCCGTACTTCCCGCAGTTGTAACCGGCCCCGCGTCGCGGAGCACTCCCCCTCCGGCGGTCGCAGTCGCGCATTTGTTTGTTTTGAAGTACGATGCTAGCCTCCAAAAGCTGCTCAACCATTTGAAGGCGCGCACGCAGCTCGTCGATCTCCCGGTTGCCTTCCCGCACGCTGTGTACGGGCGCATGACCGCTATTCACCGCACGTTCATTCCTCTCCTCTTGTATAGCTGCCTCGACCTCTTCATCTAGTGTCTTGGGGTCCCGGGAGAGCGTGAACCTTTTAATCGGATCTCTTAGCCCGTTAAGGAATTAGGTTCGGAGTTGTGCCTCGAGCAGCTCTCTCCGGATTACAAGCTTCGATTCGGGCTGCACGTCACCACGTCCGCCCATAGCCGCCTTGCCCAATGCGCTGAGCCTCGCCACGAACGATTGCACGTCCTCAGCGTCGTTTTGACTGGCGCGCATACATTTGCGCAATTTTTCGCACTCGGGCTCTGTGTGGAACCGCTTTTGTGCCCGTTCCTTGAACTCAGCGTAGCTAAGGTCTAACCTGAGGTAGGTCCCGATTTTACTTAAGCGTGCCTTTTTCCAAAGCAACATCGCAAACTACGATTATAGCCTAGCTGAGTTTTCAAATTGCAAGCATCGTGCGCGATCAATCGATGAAGCTGAAAATAATCAAGCTTTCGCTGCACGCAAAAACGATCTACACACTAGCCTGTACGGCATGTGAGCGTACCGCAACAGCGCCTTCGTACTGCCTGAGCCTAAAACGATTGACGTAGGCATAACTAGAGATTGGCACCGCTTGACAGAACAGAACCTACGGCGAAAAACTAAGTTACAGATACGAGAAAGCTGGTGATTCTGAGGGCAAAAATTGCGCAAGGTATCTGCATCCGCGCTACAAATACAAGTGCTGATAGCAGCGGGGGCAGCATGCAGAACGGACGCAAATGTTTTCATCTTGTCTTTACCAGGTCCATCTTGAGCAGCCATTCTGCGCGCTTCGGGGATGCGTTGGACTGCGTGGAGTACGCGTGAAATCTGGGCCCTGATACCATTCCCGTTCGAGTGACCGACAACGTGGGTGTTTTCGTCAGTGGCTGATCGTCAATAAAGCACGCCTGGATCGCCACGACGGCCGTTGGCAGCGGGGACAGCGTGGACAACGGGCGCGAATGTTTTCAACTTGTATTTACAGTGTAATTTTATGCGCCATTTGAACTGCCGAATTCGGCTGCCTCTTCTGCCACGGGCCTCATGGATTGTCACCTATTGTTAGTTGTGGCTTTCTGTTGATTGCTTTTGACCATGACGGAACTTGGATAATTTTTAACTTGAATTTCGCAACTAAATGCGGGAAATGACAGCTAACATGACTTACATGAAGAAACAGTTCGAGGATATACGAAAGTACTGCGCAGGAGTTAAGAAAGAGAATGCCGCTTTTAAAGCGTCAAATGAGAAGGGTCTGCTTGTGATGGCTTCAGTGAAAATGCAACTTCACGAGAACTCGCTAATAGTTACAACTCAGGACCAGTACTCTAGAAACAAAAACATTCCGGTCAGGGGTATCCCGCACGAGACAACCTAGAGGACATATAAGGAAAGCTGGTCGGGTGCGGGGCGGGCAATTTCAAAAATACAATGTAAAAATATCCCATCGCGTTCCTACGCAAAAAACTGCTGAGGACAGTACCCAACAAAACATCGTGGTCACGTTCAATCACCGTCGAAAACGTGACGCAATCCTCGAGAAGGCATGCAAAACAGGCTCGCAGCAGACGAAAACGAATACACCACAAAGTAACCAGTCTATATTAACGAACACGCTTGCCCGAAAGTGAGATACTTCTTAGAATGAATAGTCCAAACAAAAAAAGGAATTTGGCTGCCGCTTTGCATGTTCTAGGAATGGCAAGTTGTTCGCCCATCAAGTAGCAAACTCAAACATTGTTCTTGTGCCATGCCCAATACTGAAATTTTCCTGAAGCTTCTTCAATGGAATGCGCAGTCTGCTCGAAATGGCACGATGAGCTCCTTACGTTCTTCACTGAATTTTCATTCCAGTTTAACGGTATCATGCCCACAGAGACAGGGTAGAGATGCTATAGAGACATGGTACTTAAACAGTTCATGTCGACTTGGTAGGGCGTGTTGCAGCTTGTTTCGAAAAACTATTCAATCACCTTACTTCCAGAATTCCCGCTAATTTTTCCGGATTATGCAGTTTTAACAGTACAGTGCAAAAAGTTTGTATCTTTCTTTTTGTATCGACCACCAGAAGGGAACGCTGGAAATTTCTCGTCTTTTTTAAACCCTCTTCTCCCCTTAGTTACCATGAAGAAATAAACGTTGCTATTGGTAGTGACTTCAATATTAACTTGTTGCAGAATACCAAAATTTCTCATGAGTTGCAACTGCTTCTAGAATCATTTCATTGTACAAATTTGATAACAACACCCACGCGCATTACTCATTGATCTAAAAGCCTAATTGAATTATTCGCAAGGAACTTCGCTGAAAATTGTTATGACTATGAAATGATACCGGCAAACATGGGCATCCGCTTTTCTATGTGTATGCTCCTGAAATGTGGCAAGGTTTATAACCGCCTACGGCACTGTGAAACTTTTCTTATTGAGGGAATTATTTGTACGATTTTTGGATGGCTTTCGCGATAAAATTGGAAGTATTGATTGGATTTCTGTCCCTTATTATGAAATTGCCAATGAAGCCCACGGTGCCTTTAAGCGTATTTTTATAACTGCAAATGAAGAAGGTTTTCAGTTCTAAAAGGTTAGAACACCCAACAAGAAACGGAAGCAGTAGCTTTCGGATGAATGTCTGACAGCGGTTGACGAGAAAACGCCTTGTATCCTATTTGTCTTTAAACAATGAACTGCACTGACTTGCCTTCTTTTAGAAATTACAGAAATGAAGAGACAAAGTTATTGACAAACACAAAAAATACATACTTCGAAGGTCTCTTTTTAGAACCGAGCCGTAGAAGTGGTTCAATGTTGCGTGAAATAAATAAGGTATTATAACCTAATGCTTACAATAACGATGAGCTTGAGTTAACACTTGGTAATAAACTACATATAGGAAAAGTATTACGAGATAAGTTTAATGATTACTTTTCATCCTTAGTAACAAGCCATTACAATAAAAAAGAAATTTTGTTTTTACACATACCCAAAGCGCACACGGCCTCTTTTTCTACTAACCACAACCCGATAAGTTTATACTGCGGTTATACCGCTGAAAAATTTTAAGGCACGCGACACAAACAGGATCCAACTGATGCCAATTAAGTTTGTGCATGATTTTTAATAAGCTGTTTTTGCCCACATTTTTATTCCTAGTTTATAGACAGTAGTATGTCCTGAAAAAATGAAACATGAAGAAGTACTAGATTTATTTAAATCGCCAGAACAAAAACGAGCTCGCAAATTACCAACCAATGTCGATGCTACCTGGTATTTCCAAATGATCAAAAAAAAATTTTGTAAACGAATTACCTCAGTTTGTGAAAACCCCTGCGTTATAGCAGCGAAACAATTTGTATTCAGGCAAGGAATGTCAACAGAGCTACTTTTGCTAGTGATACAAGAAATAATTTCGAACGATGTTGAGCATAAAAAACTGCATTAGTTATCCTTGTGCATTTCTCCAAAGCAGTTTACAGGATCAACCAATTAACTGCATTTGCTAAACTGCTACACAGCGTATTCCGTGGCGTTTCTCTCGACCTCTCGCGGTCGTATCTAATACGCAGAGAGCAATGCATTTCAATTAAATCTGAACAACCGACGAAGGCAACAATACCGCAAAGTGTTATCCCAGGGAAGCATTTTTTGTTCATTTTTACGTACATGATCCTGTAAATTTACTGAGCATGCGCATTTTATAATTTATGCAAATGATACAAGTATGTTTCTCCAGTCGAGCGATGTTAATTATCTCAAAAATGTAACAAAGGTCGCATTAAGTAAATTAATTAAATGAAGTGAAATCAATTCCTTTGAAATAAATGATGTAAAAACAAAGTTCTTATATTTACGCCACCGCAAAAATGTATTGACCGAGAAATTGCAATTTATCTTGGATCAGAGAACATACAGTTGTCGGCAAAAGTTAAAACATTGGGAGCAATTTGTAAGAAGCATTGAACAGGGTATGACCTTATGGAGCACACCACCAGCTCTCTGGCCAGGATGTGTGGTCCATTGCGCAAATTAGGACAGATGTTACCACCCAATATTGAGCCTTTAATTTATCATGCAATATTTTCCGGTCACTGAAGTCATCGTTACCTTCTATGGGCAACAACATCATGAACCAACATAGAAAGTTAGGTGTACTGTAGAAGAGACCCTTCCTAAATATTCCTAACGTGCCATATAATGCTCACACCTACAAATTTTTTCAGCCATAATGTGGTACCTCTTCAGCATTTCTATGAACCTAACGTCATCCTTAGATGGAAACATATTTTACAATATAACAACAAAGCGCTTGTAGGTTCATTTAACCTAAACAGGCCAATTCTTGTACCGTGTACTTTTAGGGAGAGAAAAATAAGGTCACGAGCTTTCTCCTGTGCCAACTACAGATTTCAAACATTGCTGTATCGTGTACCATGTTTATTGAAGAAGTCACACAGAAATGACCTAGATTTGGGTACATCCACAGGGAATATATTCAAACCCCGTATTAAAAATTAATGCCTAGCTTCAAACTGGTAAAAAGTAATCTTTTGTCCATTTGTCATTGGCTTGTATTTCTGCGTTTCAAGTGTATAAACCTGTGACCCTGGCTGTGGCTTAAGTAGCTTTGTATAATTTCAATAATCCAAATTTCTGTGTTTGTATATTTTGAATGATTTCTGTACATCATACAGAATGTTGGTGCTTCCAATTCAGCCCTTAGTGTGTAAGACGTTGTATCAATGCAACGAACTACATGTATATCAGTATAATATGATCGCAATACTATTGTGTTTTATATCACTACTTTGTTAG